>NC_090741.1:108720277-108752777 GCF_036898095.1 Palaemon carinicauda | reverse complement strand
GATGCTGAGATCTGGATGTTGAGGAGCCACTGTCCTTGATCTACTTACAACTTTACTTTTATTTTATTTAGGATTCAACTTCACACCCCATAATTTGCACCATGCACTAATTTTCAGCTAGATCTCTATTAAGGGATTCCGGAACCCCAGATTTACATTCAGGAGATGAAATTGATGCGAAAAGAGTAGCATAATCTGCATATGCAACAGGCTTGTTTTCTAGGCCAAACCGCGTGTCATATGTATAAAGTATCATAAGTAACGGGCCAGATTTAGCATTCCTATACTCATTATGGTGCCTTTCAAGAACAACTCTGTGAGATCTATTACTTAAAAACTCGATAATAATTTTAAGAAAAGGCCCACCCACTCCCAACTGGTTGAGTTTGAAAACAAGGGCCTCATGATTAACATGGTCAAAGGCAACACTAAAATCAAGGCCAATCATACGAACTTCCTGACCACAATCAAGGGATTTCTGTACAGCATTCAAGATTGTAAGAAGGATATCACATGCTCCAAGGCCTTTAAGAAAACCAAATTGCAAACTAAGGAATAGATGATTACCTTCCACAAAACCTATTAAGACCTTTAGCCAGAAGACACTCGAAATATTTAGATAATATGAGAGTTAAGGAAATTGGGTGTTGATCAGTTGGACTTGAGCTATCATTAACATATTTACATAGAAGAGTAACATTACTAATCTTCCAACAAGTGCAAAAAGCTCCTCTTCATGTTAACTTGCACAGAATAACGGATAACTTTGGAGCTAAAAAATCTGGTCTTTATAAAAAACTAAGGAAAAATACCATTTAGGTCTGCATCTCCATAAGCATCAAGGTCCATCAACATAGCTTTAATTTCACGAGATCGAAAAGAAAAACTGGTTAGTTTCGCCTCTGGAAAACAGGAATGAGGAAGTTCGACTTTCTCATTACTCTGTTTACTGCCAAACACATCAGCCAAAAGGGTTCCCTTACCATTGGACAGTGAGTGACTGGGCCATCTGGTTTAAGTAATAGAGGAACTGTTGCATCTATACTAAAAAGTGCAGATTTTGGGGTAGGACACCACTTATGTTCCTGAGTTGTACCAAAAAGGGTTTCTTTTTTTTGTTAAATTATATTCGTTTTCAGTTGAACCATAAAGTCTCCGAGCAAAAGATCCAAGCTTAGTATAGTTATCCCACTTCTGATCTGATCTGGTACCCTTCCAAAGATGATAGGGCACCTGCTTCTCCAAATAAGCAATTCTACAATCATCTGTGAACCTCAGTGTGTCATTCACTCGGTACCATAGCACACTAGAAGGGATATGCCTATCAATTATATCGAGTAGACTCTCATTCAAAATGACAACAGGGTCAACACTACGATATAATTGTGTCACATTGAAGCCCAAAAGATCATGTAAAATCCCATTCCAGTCTGCTTGAGATTTCTTATAAATTTCACCTGAGTATGACACATCAGGGACAGGCTGCACAGTCTTCACCAGAATGAAAAGGTATGATCAAAGGTCCCGACCTCAGAACCAACTTTATTTGTTATAACGCCACTGAAGTAAGTGAACACGAGGTCCAAGCAATTACCGGATTTGCGAGTAGCTTTACATATAGATACTTGCCAAGCTACGACCCTGGTTGGAAAAGCAAAATGCTATTAGCACGAGGGCTCAAACAGGGAAAATAGTCAAGTGAGGAAAGAAAATAAAGAGGCTACAAGAAAAGTAATTAACAATTAATATAAAATATTTTAAGAACAGTAACAATATTTTAAATAAATATTGCACATATAAACTATGAACCTTAAAAAAACATGAGGAACAGAAATAAGTTAGAATAGTGTGCCCGAGTGTACCCTCAAGCAAGAGAACTGTACCCCAAGACAGTGAAAGAACATGGTATAGCCACTCTGGCGCTATCCAAGACCAGAGAACAATGGTTTGATTTTGGGATGTCCTCCTAGAAGAACTGCTTACCGTATTATTATTATTATTATTATTATTATTATTGCTTGCTAAGCAACAACCCTAGTTGGAAAAAGCAGGATATGCTATAAGGCCAGGAATTCCAACAGAGAAAGTAACCCAGTGAGGAAAGAAAACAAGAAAAAATAAAATATTTTAAGAACAGTAACATTAAAATGAATATTTCCTATATAAACTATAAAAACTAACAAAACAAGTGGAAGAGATATACAGTAAGACAGAATAGTGTGACAAAGTGTACCATCAAGCAAGAGAACTCTTATCCAAGAAAGTGTAAGACCCTGGTACAGAGGCTATGGCACTAAGCAAGACTATAGAACAATAGTTTGACTTTGGAGTTTCTTTCTCCTAGAAGAGGTGCTTACCATAGCTAAAGAGTCTCTTCTACTCTTACCGGGAGGAAAGTGGCCACTGACCAATTACAGTGCAGTAGTTAACCACTTGAGAGGAGAAGAATTGTTTTGTTCTCAGTGTTGTCAGGTGTATGAGGAGAGAGGTGAATATGTAGAGAATAGGCCAGACTATTTAGTGTGTGTAGGCAAAGGGAAAATGAACCGTAACGAGAAAGAAGGATCCAATGTAGTACTGTCTGGCTAGTCAAAGAACCCCCTAACACTCTAGTGGTAGTATATTAACGGGTGGATGGTGCCCTGGCCAGCTTATTACCCACAGTATATCTTGAGAGTGAGCCGTTATATAGTAACTAAAAACGAAGAGAATGCAACTAACTTTATTTCAACAGATAAAGAGTTTATATACAACAGGTTCAGGAAACAAAGGTCACAAAAATTCAAAGAAAATGATTCATGAAAACAACTTCACAAACTTGATGAAAAACTTGCTGTATATGACTCCCCCATCTAAAGAGACATACATATGAAATGGGGCGCCCTGCTCTTTAGATAGTTACTATAGATGGGTCAGCGTGCAGGGAATACCCAGGTTTTAAGAGATCAATGGAGATCCAGTTTTCTTTGCCATGAATATAGATTAAGAAAGCCTTCAGATTGCAATGGATTTCAAGGAAAGGGCCTTTATATTGGGGTGTGGGGAGGGGCATCAACGAAGGCTTGCTAGCGTGGTTGTGCAGGAATAGATGGGTTGTAGAGTGCAAATCTTTCAGTATGTGTTGCTTAGCTGTAGTCTTGTAAGTCTGGCAGCATAGAATAAATTTTCCCATTACATGATATAGGGGCTGGAGATTGTCCAAGTAGGATGTAGACAGAAAAAAATTCGACACGGACGACCAACAGGTCACCATACACCATTTCCGCAGTTCAAACATCCAGAGCATATTAAGGAGCGGTCCTTAGTCCAAGGAGGACCCAGGGAAGCTGAGCAAACCAGTTGGAGTCCTTGCAGCGGGACATCAAAGCTTCTTTGAGGGTGCGATGAAAACATTCAACCATACTGCTGGCATCAGGGTTGTAGGCGGTTATCTGATATAGGGGGATTCCTAGGAGATTCGCTAATGATATCCACAATTAACAGGTGAAAGTGGTACTCCTAACAGATGGAATATGCTCAGGGATACCAAATCTCACTCTGCATCCTAAGAGAAGTGGACGTTGCAGTTTCCATGGGAATGGCTTCAGGTTAATGAGTGGAGAGGTCGATGATGTCGGTAGGGGACCTACTACATCAACATGAATGTGGGCGAAACTATGCAGTGGTTGAGGAAAGGTACTCCTGAATCCATATGTTGATGTACTTTTGAGGTTTGGCATGAATTACAGGCTTAGACCAAATTCTTAGCATCCTTAATATTTCCGTGCCAAAGGACCTTTGTCTTCAGTAGCTGTGCAATAGATCAGCACGATTGATGTAAAAGGTCATGGATGAAATCAAGCACCTGCAGATGCTAAGGAGTAGGTATCCATGGTCGTGGTCTACCGGTAATGATGTCAGAGCAGAGGGTGTGTGAAAGTCATCGAGGGTGACATCTTACCAACAGAGGTATCTGCAGGATGTCCTATATTTTTGCTACTCTGGATCTTTTCATTGGGCTTGTGCTAAGGCATTGTTATCCAATCCAAGGTGAATGGTGGCAATTTTTTTTTCAAAGGGCACTGGCAACGGGATTCATTTTCCCAGGGACGTACTAAAGGGTGCAATTGTATTCAGCCATATTGTGAGAGATGTCAGCGTTGACTGGGGAACCATGTGTCAGACTCTAGAATGAAGGCGTGCACCAAAGATATGTGATCCATGCGAATGACGAAGAGTGTGCCATCTAAGAAGTGGCGAATATAATGGAGAGCCAAATGCACTGCCACCAATTCGCAGTCCAAGGTAGTGTAGCCAGATTATGTCTTTTACAGATTTTTACTGAAAAAGGACAATTGGTGGGGCGAGCCATTGACCACCTGGTCGAGTACTGCAACAATAAAAAATTCACTAGCATTGTTGGAGAGAAGTAGAGGGGCATGCAGCATGGGAAAACTGTGAACAGTAGTGGTTGATAGGGCATTCTTTGCATTGCTGAAGGCCAATTCTTGAAGGGGACCACACTTCAAGTCTTCTGGCTTTCCAATGAAATAGGCATAGTGCTTTGATGGCTGAAGGCTTAAGGATGTCCTAAATGGCTGCTACCCACTCAGGGAGGGGGTGTCTTCCTTTAGGAGTGATGTGCCGCCCTAAGAATCGTACTTTGTTGGCAGCGAAGGTACACTTGTTGTACCAGACTACAATGCTGTTCAGTTGTAAGAGGTTCTGCATGATGTGCAGGCAACAAAGATGTTCCTTTTTGGAGGAACATACCACAAGTATGTCATCCATGTAACATACACAGAAGGGGAGGTCCCCTAAGATGAGATCCATGAGGTGTTGAAAAGTAGCCCAGCATTATGAAGGCCAAAAAAGGAGTAATTGAAGGTGTGTGTACCTTAGGTGATGTGAAAAAGACCTTTGCTTTGGGGAAGTAGGATGTTAGGTCGGTGATGTTTTGGGAGAGGTTAGTGATCCTGTTCTGTCAGCACATTCAGGCGTCTGTAACCATCTTTTTGACGCAGAGAGCCATTTTTTTTTTCAGGATGATGTATTAGGGTGACGACCATGTCCATGAAGCCTTTTGACAAAGGCCCATTATTTCCTTTTTGCCGAAAGTTTATTTAGCGAGTGCCAAACGATCCGGTGCCAGACGATTTAATCTGGCTAAAGTTTTGATATTGTGATACATACTATGTTTGGCAGGAACCGTGGATGCTTGACAAAGTTCTGGACGGAAAACTTCCTAGGGCATAGGCATCTATGAGTGTACTGATGTAGAGAGTTAGGTCCGAGGAGGCAGGTTGAAGAGTTGTTGATGAGTTACGGTCTGCGTTCACTAACCGTTAGTGAGCCACATTAACCAGGAGGTGGAAATGGGAGAGGAAATGTACACTGAGGATTAGCAATGTGACATCAGCTACGATAACTTCTAACTATATTTTGCACTTCCAAATGATTATGTAAGGTTTTCACAACCCTGGGTGGATATTGCAGATCTGTTGGCAGCTACCAGGCAGAATTAGACAGATTATGCCATGTCCTGGAGAATAGCCTTGGCAGAAGAGAACAGCAAGCCCCCGTGTCTACCAAAAATTGCATGCCCTTACCTACAGCATGTAAAAGGAAAAGATTTGTGCCAGGGGAGGATACTGCCACAAGCAATTACCTACTTAAATGTTTTTTGGCCACTGACAACTGTTCGCACATTTCTTCACAGCAGCCCCGAATCTGGAGTGGTAGTACGTTGCATTACTGTTGCCAATGGGCGTCATTAGGAAGTTCTAGAGGTTGTTGGTTGCGGAGTGAGAGAGGGGTGGGTGGTGGGTGGCTTTGTTGCTGCTCCATCACGTCACATGGTATACGTCTGTGTCCCAACACATGCTGAATAATTGTCCATTTCGTCAGGAGTAGCGGTGTTGATTGCAGTCTTGAAGGTGATTTGGTGGCTGTCCATAAGGGTATTGACTTTGGTCATCTCCTCTCGAGGAGATGAGCATTACTGGTCATTTCCCTGAGAGCGAGTGAAGCCTTTTGGTCTTCCAACGATGGTTGAAAGCTGAAAAAGTTTGGCTATACTGGCAGCTGGTGATTTTGAGTATTGCTTCAGGAGGTATGCTTTGATGGTATTGTATTCAATTGAGGTGTCCCCTTTCTCGCAAAGCTAATCAGAGATTTCTGGGAAAGTGTCCTCGAGGATTGCTGCGAGAGCATAGTCTGCTTTCATGCTTGACCGAGTCACGCCCATGACACCGGAATTGGACCTTTGCACCCTGAAACCAGGTAAATGTTATCATATTGAAAAAGGGCAGTAGTTTCATTGGAGTAGCGTTGTTAAGAGAGTCAGGATCGGAGGGCGGCATCATCAAATAGTAAGACATGGCAGTGAGGGAGAAGAATAAAGGAGCAGGTCACTTACATGGTCACCAATGTGAGAGTGAGCCGTTAGGTTGTAACTGAGAGGTTAGATGAATGAAACTAAATTTATTTCAACAGATAATGAGTTTATATACAACAGATTCAGGATAAAAATTCAAACAAAATAGTTCATCAAAAGACACGCTTAAGTAGGTTCTGTTAACAGAGATGTGTAAAACGAAATATTCAATAAAAAAGAACATACCGTTACAGTGTACGAGCGTGTGAAAAAGTATTGGGTCACAATGTCGAAGGACGAAATGTCGAAAGACAAAAGGTCGACAGCCAAATGTATATAAAGTATATGATTTTAGGATTTTTAGTATGTTTTTTTTATATTTTACAATTTTTCCTTTTAATTTTTTGTCTTTTACTCTTAATTACTCTATTAACCAATAATCTCGAATTATTACACATCTATAACTCGAGAACATTTCCATCTGCAAGATTTGATGCTAAAAGAATTGTTCATGATTAAACAAGACTTGAAAGTGAAAGCTAGAGAGATAGATAGAATTACTTCATCAATAGTAAACAAGTGTACTGAAAATATTCCATCAGGAAAACAACTGTATACAGTACATGGCATAATAAAGGAAAACATGACTTCCCCCAATATATTGTGTTACAACTGCCAAAGATGAAAATACCTATGCTATTATATGCCACTGGCTTAAAAGTTTTCACTTGACTCCAGTTTCAGTGTCGCTAGACTTCAATGGAATTTGCCCTGGAAAGCTGTACATTAGGATGTCGGTAATTTGTCTGTCAACATTACCTCCTTTATGTATCAACATTATGTCCGTCCACATTTTAGTTGTCGACATTTAGTCTTTCGCCATTTTGTCTTTCGAGAGTTGGTCTGCACACTGCATGAAACCTGTAAGCTGTAATACAGCGTGTATCTATTTATCTATCGATATCTATCGTTCTATCTATCTATCTATCTATCTATATCTATCATTCTATCTATCAATATATATATATATATATATATATATATATATATATATATATATATATATATATATATATATATATATATATATATATATATATATATCCTAGTCCTTGTATGAAAAACAGGTGCATAAGGTGACGTGTTTATCAGTATATTTCCATCACAGTTTAGAATTCCACAAAACCTAACAATTCAGCATGTTGAGAGCAAGATAGCATCTGGCTTGGCGTGGGTTAGTTAGTACCATTTGAGCGATCAGTAGACAAAATACTCACCTGAGAGTATCGGCTGTACACGGTGTATTCATGAACTTTTTTGTAATAAAGTGAAAAAAACCTGTGTTCCGATTTCTCATTATCAGTTGACATGAGTAGAAATACATCTGTTTGTGTATGCTGTTAGCAAAATTGTTCTTTAAGCCGGTAAAATTAAAGTTGAAGATGCCTAGATATGGGAGAACTATCATAGCAGACGCTGCTACTGCAGGAGATGAAAACAAAGGAGCAGTAGGTTATAGTGATGCCGATGAAGAATATTGACAAGAACTACGAACGTAAGAATTAGAAAACAAGTTAGATAACCTAGCAGAGTTAATGAACAGATTCTTGGTTGCACGAGAAGAGGAGCGGCATGCAACCACAGCATATCCGATGTATATCACCAAAGTTCAAACTCACACAAGTGAAAGTACACATGCACAGCCGGGTGAAAATATGCTAACCGTCGTTGTTCGAAAACTTCCAGAATTCCAGGCAACTGTTAGGCCTTTTGATGATGAACGGCCTAACGAAGGGTTTCAATTGATCAAAGGGTTTTCTAGAGACTCTGAAGTAGCCACATATGGCTGGTCTGAAAGAAAAAAAAGGTATTCAACTAATTAGGTTACTAAAAGATGCTCTGGCAATGGAGGTAATGTGTTGGCTACAAGACAGTTTAAGAAGTTATATTGAAATAAAACAATGTTTAATTGAGAAAAATGTCTTACCTCATGCTAGGAAATGTGACGTAAAAGAAAATTACAAACACAAATTTCGGAAAGGTGAATCCTTTCTTAGTTTTGCAACCCGCATTATTTGGGATTCTGATTCGTTTGCTACCCGGAGTGCCAATATCCCAAAAGGGGATAAAAATGCAATTGCACATAAACATATTCGCAGATTAGAAAACCCGTATTTCTATGGTTATTTGTTCAATGAAAATCGCTCGTTAGCAGACTTAGTGATGGCGATACAAAACATGAAAGACAGTTTGCCAGAAGAAAAAATTTCTGAGAATAACTGCCATGATTCCGAGAAGGTGGCAGCGACGAGAGGCACTCACCAATCCCCAAAGCAGGAAAGGGGAGAACGCAGTCAGCAGGTGAGAAGAGCCTTCAGACGTTGGCAGTGTGTAAAGAGGGGCACCGTTAAGTGGAGTGCCCCACCTAAAGATCTCCCAGCTGTTACACTTGTCAGGCCTACGGTCATCTATCTTGAGAGTTCCCAGCAAAAAACTCTGAGGCGGTCGGGCTGTGGCACACGCACACCTCCCCACGCCCAACATCCGAGGAAAAGGAAACAGAAGAAGGGGGAGGCAAGGGAGTTTGATGGCCCCCCTCCCCCCCGGCATGACCTCAGAATCAGCAGCCATCAGCGGTGAGAGTGACTACAGCAGACGTGGTAGAGCAGGCACTGGGACCTCCATTTGTACCCTCGACCTCACCCCCTCTACACTAGGGGGCAGCAGCATTGCAAACGAGGTAGTTGGCATGTGCCCCATATATCCTAATGGGTGGCTAGATATGTTAGCAGTGAGGATTGACCTACCAGATAAATCCATTTGAGCACTGATCGACACAGAAGCCAGCGTTTCGCTGAATGAAAAAATATTGTCCTCAAACCCACTACAGTCAGAGGCATCCATCATCCTCGACACACCAGGAAGAAATAAACTACACGCAATACAGACATCGATCGTCAACTTTAAGGTGGGATCTGTGAAGTTTACACATGATTTTTTTGTCTTGCCCACCTTGGGAATTACAGTAATGGGGGCTATATTAGGGATTGATTTTATCAGTAGTAATCATTTATGCATTTTTTTGGGAAAAAGATACAATAACAGTAGAAGCAGGAGGGTACATTTTGCCGATAGTGCGAGTAAGTGCTTATGCGGGCAAGGAGAGACCATTAAGTAAGGTAATAGTTGTACATGAAAGAAGAATAGGGTTGTCTTCTCAGACACTTACGATCATATCAGTGACCCAGTGTCAGACTCTTCCGGAAGGAACCAAGGTTATTGTTGAACCCCATGATAATTGGGCACACGAAGTCTTAGAAGGCTTGTCAAAAATAAAAGAGAACAGAGCTGACATAATGATAGTTAATTTTTCAAATAAAAGAGTTGTGATAGGAAGTGATTAAGTGATTCTGTGTGAAATAGAGGTATGTGAAATTGTTAATAATGCGATCTTGGGAGCCATAACTCCAGCCCACAGAGACGAACGCACTCAGAACTTGATTATGCAAGGGCGAAAACTATGTCTGCCAGAGTATCAACTTATAGTTAGTGACATTGTTAATCATTATTCCGATTTAATTACAATTGGAGAGGAGCTACCCGGGAGGATTGATCAATTTCTCTTTAGCATTGAAACTGGGTTGGCGGAGCCGATCAGGTCAAGGCCTTATAAGGTACCCATTCATATCTAAGTAGAGATAGAAAGGGATAATCGATGAGAGCGAATCCCCCTGGTCTTCTCTAATTGTAGCTTCCAGAAAAAAGGTTCGGTAAGATTGTGTGCTGATTATAGGAAGATGAAGGCAGTCACTAAGGATAATGCATTTCCATTGCCCTCGATCGAAGAATTACTTGTGAAGGTAAGGAATATTGAATATTTTACAACTATTAACTTAAAGTCAAGATACTATCAAATACACATTCACGAAGACAGTAAATATAGAATGGTATTTATAGCTAACGATCAATTATTTCAGAATAATTTTCTTCCTTTCGGTGTTAAAAATGCTCCAAGTTATTTATCCAGAGTAATTATGGTGGTTTTGTCTCCCTTAATTGGCTATAATGTTGTTTATTTAGACAATATCATATTTACAGGGAAAACTCCCGGAGAACATAAGGGTAATATCCGTAAAGTTTTAGAAGCATTGCGACATAATGGTATGAAAATGAATTTGTCAAAGCGCAAATATTTCTGTAAACATGTCGTATTTTTAGGTCACATAATATCCCCAGAAGGTATCCAACCATGCCAAAGTAAAGTATAAGCTAGTAGAGACTTCCCCAGATCATGTACCCTTAAGGAAGTAGCTGGGTTACCTTGAGCTTGCTAAGTATTACCGTAAATTCATAAGAGGTCTGGGAGAGATAACGAGACCCTTAGATGCTTTAAAGAAACAAAAAGTAGTTAATTAGTGAGTGGAAGAAGAAAGCACCTTTAACCATCTGAAAGCGGCCTTAACTAGCAATGACATACTCGCATATTCTTGATTTGATCGCCCGTTTTTAATGACATCAGATGCGACTAGCGTATCTGTTGGTGGCGTAATCTCTCAACGAGATAATAGAGGTAGAGAGCCTCCCATTTGTTTTGCTTCCAGGGCATTGAAAGGGGTAGAAAAGAATTATAGTGCTTTTGATCGACATGCTTTAGCTACTCTTAGGATTATAGAGAGGCAAAGGTTCTTTTTATTATGTCAGTTAATTGAGTTGTAAAGTGATCATGGCCCCTTACCTTATTTATTTTATAAAAGTGACTTGATATTTACACAAGCGAGATGGATTGAAAGACTGTTAGAGTTTAATATAAAGGGTTTTCTCCACATAGATGGTAAAGTTAACAAGGGTTCTAATGCCCTCTCTAGAGGTGCAGTAATAGGAGTAACATCTAGGGCACAGAAGAGGAGCTAAGAACGAGATCAAAATATTGTACACCCCCATCTAAATAGAGAACGGGATATAAATTCACGCAAGCGCAATCAGAATATGAGATCAGCGAGAGAGAGAGAGAGAGAGAGAGAGAGAGAGAGAGAGAGAGATGGGTACGGTGGAGATGAATCTATGTGGGGGGCCGAAGATATGACCAGGGTTGTCTAAAATGAGTGCCCTGATGATGGAGGTGTGATTTACCATGGAGGGTGGGACATAAAGGAAGTCCGAGAGGGACCAAAAAAAGAGGAATGATTGGAAAGAGTGTGAGCAGGGATTAAAGGGGAATCGTAGAGATATCCATCATTTTCGAATGGTCCTCAAGAGAATTTTTTTTATATAGAATGATATCTTATATTGTGCTTACCAGAGTAGGGGAGGGGAATTTTCTGCGTGGGTAGTTCACTTCCCTCTTTAATTAATTGAGCCATCCGCATTGCACATGCAAGTTTGTATGCAAGGCATTTAGGAAATGATAGAACATCAAGGAGAGCACGTGAATTCATCTTTTGGGGAGGAATGAAAATCTATAGAAAATCATATAAAATGTTTTCATGCTTGTAACTGTTTCAAAGAACAAAAAAAAAAAAAAAACGCTTTACCGGAAGCCAGAAAGTTCCCTGTGATTCGTATTAAATTTTATAGGGTGCATATGAATGTGATAGGACCATTTCTTACTAGTCTAATACAACATAAGTATATATGTGTATTTCTGGATGCATTTACTCGTTACACTCATACTTACGCAATGTTGGATAAATCAGCAAATTCATTAGCCCAGGCGCTGTGCTCTTTCATGACTAGTTTTGGTTGCCAGAAAATTTTGATAAGTGATAATGGTCTTGAGTTTATAAATAAGGTGGTGAATTCGGTCTTGGACTCGATGAAAATTGAATTCTTTTCAGTGACTGCATATAGGCCTTCAGCTAATGGCTTAGTGGAATTGCATAATAGGGATGTAGTGTGAATTTTACATTACTTAGTGGGTGATGATCCTCTTCATTGGTATGCCATGCTTCCTACAGCTGAGCTACCTTTGAACATTGCATATAATGCTTCGCTAGAGGACACGCCTTTCTTTGAGTGTATGGTTGGGATCCTGTTTTACCATGTACGGTCCTGATTAATTCGAATACAGTTGCCAAATTATTCAACTGAGCAATATTGTGTCTATTTACTATCTATTTACTAAATCTCTTAAGGAGAGTAATGAACACCACTGAAATTTTTTTGAGAAGAGCTAATGTAAAACACAGCTCAAAGTATTATGGTCGGTTCAAAACCACACCGGTAAAAGTATTTGTGGGCGACTGTGTGTATTTGAAATGATTACAACCTAGGAAACACAGACTAGAGCCAGCGTATTTCGGTCCGTACCGAGTAAAGATGGTTAAATCTAGCACAATGGTGATACAAAGCATCATTAATGGCACAATGTCTGAACATCATTAGGCACACAAACATGTGTTGCCTGAAGAGGTAGTTTCTAAAAGTGTCATTCAGATTGTACCTCCTTACCCCAGCATATGTGATATTCCTCGAGTTGATGAGTAGATTTTTTTTCTTTTCTGTTGTTGTTCTTTGAACAAACTTCATTTCTTCTTTTGACATGTTTTAAATACACTTGATGATAACAATGTGTTCTTATGTTGGTGCTTAATGCACACGTAAAGTGTTGTGGTAATTTTGCAGAGTGTAGCAATATGTATGACATACTGCTGAGTGAACTTGAAAACAATCAGAGGTTAAATAAGTCAGGTGATATCCGTTAGGTGGATTCTGCATCATTCACGTATTCAGATGATTCCTAGTTGCTGGGGCCGGGGCGGTTCCCGAAATGCAAGTCGGTGCGGGATTAAAGCTCAGCCTTGGAGAAAGGCAGTTTTGGAGAATATGTAGATGTGAATACCTTATACTTAAAGTTATAAGAGAAGGGTGGGAAGATGAATGATTTTATTTGTGAAAACGGTTAGTGGCTACCAATTGATAGTTACAAGTGCAAGTGTAGTAGTGATTGTAAAAACGCCGAAATGGCGGTGGTGAGTTGTGTTGTGAAATTTTGCCATAAACCCGGACAAGTAAAATCCAGGGATGAAAGAATATATATTCCTAACCCTGTCCCGCCCAAAAAGCCTGTAATGCCCGCAACCAGTGGGAGGTTATTGACGTGGTTGTGTAATACTGATATTGATATTTCTTTTTCATTTTGGGTATTCTTTATTTTAGTTGTAGAAGTCATAAGAAAAAATGAGTGAAATTATTTTATTTTATATTGTGTACATTTTTACATTCAATATTTCCTTTTCTATTTTTTTGTGGAAGATGTGCCATTTTTTGGAGGGGTAATTTCTATGTATATATTTTGTGTTGCATTTCAGTCTATTATGTACCATGCCTATCCCGGGTCGGAGTGTCCTCCTTATATCATTGACTAGCGAGAGCGAGTGCTCACCTCCTCCCGGAGTGAGGAGCTTGGGGAGAAGTAATTTCCTAATCCATGTATGCAAAATATGTGTTTTATACGTCAAGGTTTATGACCCTAGAATCTTAAGGTGATGTGTTTGAGAGTATATCTCGATCATAGTGGAGAATTCCAAAAAACCTAACAATTCAGCATGATAAAAGAGCAAGATTACATCTTGCTTGCCAAGGGTTAGTTAGTACTATTAGCGCGATCAGTAGAGTATCGGCTGTACATATTGTATTCACAAACCATTTTGTAATTAAGTGAAAAAAAAAACCTATGTTCTGATGTCTCATTATGTGTTGACATAGGAGATATATTTTATCTACAAAATAATGATGGGAATAGCACTAATAGACAAAAAAAAAGCAATATCGATATGCAAACAATGTAAAAAGAATTGCACATGGGCAGGACATATAATGAGAATGAAAGATGGACATGAAGAATAACAGAATAAGTCCCTCGATATTTAAAAGGAAGCAGGGGAAGGAAGGAAGAAAAGATGGTGGATTAACAAACTTATAAACATTATGGGTATAGACTGACATAGGAAGAATCTCGAACAGATGGAAGTGGAAGGACATGTCGGAGGCCTTTATTCTACAGTGGATTTGTAATTGCTGACGAATATATATATATATATATATATATATATATATATATATATATATATATATATATATATATATATATATATATACAAAAGCCATAAATTTTTTATACATTAATGTCTGGATCCTCTTAACGACCTCGGGAACATAGCACCAGGTGAAATCACACAAAGAAAATAGCTTCTGACCAGCCGGGAATCGACCCCTGGGCCAGGAAACTTGTATGTACAGTGACATACCACTTGGCCACGAAGAAAGATAAAAGTCGATGACAATTCTTCTGTACTTATACCTGTCGAATTCAAAAGCTATTGGCTTTGTGTGATTTTGCCTTGGGCTCTGATCCCAAGGTCGTTAAGAGAACCCAGATATTAATGTATAAAAAATACATAGCTTATTTGAATGTGAAAAACATGTCTAAATGGGCAAAATATATCTTTAATCGAATGCCAAGTCACAAACATACCAATTAGCTACGATGGTGAGTATGGGTTGATTTAAATTCTAAGTTTAAAAAAACATTAATTCGACAGGTATAAGTACAGAAGAATTGACATTGATTTTTATCTTTCTTTTTGGCCAAGTGGTATGTCACAATACAAATAAGTTTTCTGGACCAGGTAGAAACTATTGTCTTTGTGTATTTAGCCTGAGGCTCTGATCCCGAGGTTGTCAAGAGAATCCACACAAAGTTTCCGAAATATATGACTTATTTGAATATATATATATATATATATATATATATATATATATATATATATATATACATATATATATATATATATATATATATATATATATATATATATATATATATATATATGGCTTATTTGTATATGAAAAACACGTTCAAATGTGCAAAATTTATATATATATATATATATATATATATATATATATATATATATATATATATATATATATATATATATATATATATATATATATATATATATATATATTTATGTATGTATAATCATATATATCTATATATATATACATATAAATATATAAATATTTATATATATATATATATATATATATATATATATATATATATATATATATATATATATGTATATATATATATATACAGTATATATATATATATATATATATATATATATATATATATATATATATATATATATATATATATATATATTAGCTTATTTGAATATGAAAAACACGTCTAAATGTGCAAAATTTATCATGTATGTATATATATATATTTATATATATATATATATATATATATATATATATATATATATATATATATATATATATATATATATATATATATATATATATATATATATATACATTTATGCGTGTTTGTCAGTGAGTTTTATAAACCATATATATTGCTTACGTTGCAATGTTATCTGTTTGAGTGATTTTTTTTTATTTAATTTCTTACAAATTAATTTCCCCAAGAGGCGTATCTATTGTCATCAAAATGTTAGCAATATATTGTTAAAGAACACCATATTTTATCAGTGTCCACAAATCTTTACAGAAACTTTCACCATGAGTCTTTTGCGAAGAATAATTCGTCCACTGTACCACCCTGGTCCTGCTTTCATTACTTTAATATTTCTCGGACTCGTTTGGATTGTAAACTATAGAAACATCAATCAGAGTTCTGCAGATTTTTTCAAACGTTTTAAAGAACAATTTTTGAAGAGTGCTCAGAGTGAGAACTCAAGTTTACAACAGGAACCTTTGAAGAGTGCTCAGAGTGAGATTTCAAGTTTTCAACAGCAAAGTTTGAAGAGTGTTCAAAGTGAGAATTCAAGTGTATTCGGGCTGAAAGCTGCTCTTAGTTTGTCAAGCATTAAGGATAATCTTCAGAAGTCTGAAGTTGTTGGTGCTAAAGGTACTATAGGTAACCCTCAAAATAAGGGGAAGAAGAAAGAGAATGCCGTTGCCCGACGACTCAGAAAACGGAGGGAGAAAGTTCTAGAAGTGTGTAGGAGAGAAAATACCCAACAATGTCATTTGAAAAATATCCTGAATTATCGTATATACTTTTTTCATCGTTATGACACATCTGTTTGCACTATAGCTAAGGTTAGTTGGAAATATATCAGATGAGTTTAACATGAATGTTTCTGTTGTAATTCTCGCCATGTAAATTTCAGTTGTAGTCTCTATTGTACTTCATCATAATTGGCCATATATATTATGCGCTGTTTTTACTATAGGCTTAAATTTTATGCTATGTTAAAAATATTATTTCTAATGTATCAATGGAATAATTCTTATTTGATATTATTTTACAGTCTGCCTCATCAACTTGGAGAGCACACCTTAGGCGGGTCAATAAAGGACCTCCTTTTAATGTACCTATATATAATGATAACATCAGGAAGGCCTTTCTTCAGAGACCCATTTAAGTTATATCAAAAGATGTGAATTCTTCTTCGAAAATTATAACAGTTAGGTAAATTGAATCTTTTGGTTCAGGATTTTGATGAAGGGGACTGCAAAGCATATTAGCTTTCTATAGAACAGACACTGATGATAGAATACTTGCATTCTTTGCCCATGACAAAATGTAGTGTTGTCAGTAAGCTTCACATAGCACACTATAGGCATTAGTAATGGGTTTTTGCAGTTTCCTTTTGGCCGTAGGTGTAAGATATCCACTGATTATCTTTTTACTCAGTCCCCTTTTATCTTCCTTTCTTTGACCATATTATCCAGACTCTATCTTACTGTCCAATCACTCCTAACTCTGTTGCTTCTTCATTTTGATATACATTTGAATATTCTAGCTGCCTCAGTGTCTGGTCATTAGAGCAAACTTTCATAAATCAAAGAAAATTCACCAAAACAAGACTTTATTACTATAAACAGAATATCCATTCTCTCACAAGGCATCCGTTATCACGATTGGTGGCTGCGTTTCGTCATAAGTACAGGAATGGGGAGCTTATGCAACAGCACAAACCTATTTTTGAAGCAAGGGTTCGCAAGGTAGGTTGACTATCTCTAGCAACACATCCCTTTCCCAGTGACTCTTTTAGAATAATTGGTTGAATCATATCAAGTTATTCCATTTACGTTAGGTGCAACTTAAGGTTTGTGACATAGTAGATGGCTTTGCCAAGAGCTATGAATAGGGTTGAGATGATATTAATAGTATTTACAGGAACCTCTTTTTTGAAGCTGATCTATATTTTCTTATTTTATAGAAGCATGTTACATATATAAAACCAAACAAAAAACATTGTATTGTACACTAAATAAGACATAGCCTAGTTCAGCCATATAAAGAGCAATATATTAAAAGCAGAAATTATGACTGCATTGATTCATAATGGCAACTCATAGCACATAATATACATTCTTTATGATACAGTGGAAGAAGGATTGTTTTAATTTTAATTATTTGCCAATTTACAGGGGCAATAAAATATTCCTTTCTGAAATCAGAATGTGAGATATTTGAATTCATATTGAAATTAGATAACTACTTTGTAACATCAAGATCTCTAACTTAATCATGTTAAGACAACATTCAGTTGGGAGAATTAGTTATTTGAGAAGTTTGGGTGTAAGAGAGAGAGAGAGAGAGAGAGAGAGAGAGAGAGAGAGAGAGAGAGAGAGAGAGAGAGAGAGAGAGAGAGAGTCTTCCTTTCTTGATATGTAAATGGCATTTTTTGGGGCGGGCAAGAAAATATAGGTTACAATATGGTTGAGTATTGATACATGAGGGGTATGATAGTCAATTTTCTTCAACAACAAGTGGGAGAGTGTCATTTTTACCATTGCAAAGTTATTGAATGTCATCCTATAAAGATAAGCAACCCATTAGAATAGTGTAGTGATAAGAACATTCATTATAATCTCTCTTATTAAAATCAATTCGAGTTTTTACTCTCTGTAGCATTAGAGCCTGTTTCTCTGGAATATGTGCTCTCCTTCATCCCCCCCCCCCTGTTCTCTCCCCTAAGCAATAAAACACAAATGTTTCCCTAAGTGTTGTTCAAAACCTTCACTCTTGAATTAACGTTTTTTCACCTCATAAATATGGTTACTATATGGGTATTTTGAATGGCAAAGGTAATCAGTTTAATTTCAGACCAAACTGTATTGTAACTTGAATTCCTTGTTTCAGTAGCTTTCACAGAAATTTCAGTATTAGATTTTGTTTTTCTTGAACAATTAACCCATAAAATTTAGAAAAGGACAAGAATTTTTCTAAATAGCCTTCTCCTGTGTTTCATGGAAAAAAAAATCCTATGATGTTGACAGAAAAACTTCGATGATAGCGATTCACGGCTATGGTGTAAAAAAAACTTACTCTAAACACATCAACGGTTAGAAACTTGCAACATTGTGAATCTTCAATGAATAGCAGTAGGTTACAGTGCCAATAGTGTAGTTACAGTATCTAGCTACTTGATGGCTTGAGGCCATACTGATTATGCTATGTAGCTTTTATAGTCTGTTCTTTTCATTTCAAATTTGATTTTCTTCCCTTATTAGAGGATAGCTAGAAGTGAGTGGCATGAGAGGTTCCATCAATTCTGGCTTCCTGCCCTCTTTGCCAACAATATGGTGCCCCCTAACACCCACCTTAAAGTTGGTATAAAGAAGCCAATTGACCCAAGTATTTTGTAAGTAAATTTTTTATGGTATTCATCGTTATGTGTCTGTGCTTTCTAATATCCACTGTCTCTTTTGACCGAATTAAAACTAAATAATGCAGTCATATAAGAAATTTCTTATCATACAGTAAAATACACAGTACAGTACTGTTTCTGGAGTTGTACGGTATTCAAAATATTTCATTATCTTATTAAGAAATCGGTAACTCTGCTGAACTTTTACTCGATTATATCTCCTAACTTGTTTTTTTTTTTTTTTTTTTTTTTTTTTTTTTTTTTTTTTTTTTTTTTTTTTTTTTTTTAATCAAGTAAATGTATTTCTAAAACATTTTTTTTTTCAAGCACTGCCATACAACAAACCAGAGGACTAGGTTTTTTTTATGGCAATTTTAGCCTTATATATTTCCCATTATATCTTTAATGCAGAAGTCTGAGAAGTCTTGTAATTGTTCATTCCTCTTGTACTTGCAGATACTCAATAAAGGAATATGAGAGATTGTACCGCTTTCTGAAACCACAGATTACATTTGTACAGTTCCTGAAATATGTTCTAAAAACATATCAAGAAGGAAAAGCCGATGCTCACTGGTTTGTAAAAAAAAAAAAAATCTTAGAGATGAAAGATTATGTGACCGAATCAGTCTTCGTTTTCTTTGTTGCAAACAAACAATGGCACATCCTCTTATAATCAATATCAATCACTGGTGTATATCTTGAAGCTCTCGTTGTATAGTATAGTAATTCTCTCTCTCTCTCTCTCTCTCTCTCTCTCTCTCTCTCTCTCTCTCTCTCTCTCTCTCTCTCTCTCTCTTTCTCTCTCTTTCTCAATCCTAAACTTTATTTTCACAGGGAACCTTATCACGATAGTTGCTGTCCTTGTGATATTGATTATGACTACATCACAAAAGTCGAGACGTTATCAGAAGATTTGGAATACGTTTTCAAGAAACTTGGCATTCCAGCAGACCCGGATACTTCTATGAACCAAAAAAGGAAGAGTGTTGATAAAATCTACTCAGATTTTGCGTAAGTTTTCAACAGTATTACTGCCAAGGAAAGGTAATTAAGTTTGTGGGTTTTATGTAAATCTGTAATAGATTTGTTAAGAAAAGTTAATAGGTGTATAATTGAATTCTATGTCTGCTGAGGAATTGAATGTGACCGTTGAGTTAAGAATTGTCCAAATAATAAAAAAAAGTCGAAAAGACTTCTCACTAAAAAGAACAATGAAGAAAAGCTTTTCGCCATATTTTTAGGTTACTCTTTTATACTTTCATTATACTATTTCATTATAGTTATGACCGTGATACTCAAGGCCTAACCTGTAGATTAGGCAATAGTTTTGAAGTCATTTGCAGTTTGATCTTGCAACCTGTCAGTAAAGACCTAAAATTTTCATTTAGTCACGAAGTTCAATTTAATTTTTGTAAAGTTCTAGTGCTATCTTGTCTCCTTAAGTCTGAAGTAAATTGATCTTTTATTTCAGATACTATCGAAAAGTGCCTATGTATTTGAGAAGAGGGATTTACCAGTACCTAAAGTATGACATGGATCTCTTTGGATATGAACTTCCTAAGAATTTCCTAATTTAATATAAAACTTGGATGCATGTAGAGTGAATAGCATTCCTCTTCAATTTAATAAAATTATATTTTTGTGGTTAATGAGCTCAGTGGTCTCCGGAGAACTTTCCTTTGAAAGGCTAGAACAAGGAATCCAACAAGACAAGAAAATACTAAAGAAATATTCTCTTCCCTGCTTCAAGGCCAGTGCACCTACATTCACAGGAAGGACTTTGTGAGTATAAGAATGACCTACATGCTCGGGATTTAATCTGTTAATCCTAGCGCCTCTTATTGTGAGATACGTCGGACACACAACACATGACCGATAACCAACACTGGCACTGGATCCATGGTCACTTGATCACCAATATGTGCTCGTCTACCCTCTTTTGATTCAACTGGTGACGGCCTTTCCTGCACGCTCTTAGTACCCTACCAGAAGTTACTACCAGACAGCCATCCTCCTCAACCTTCAAGTTGAGTAAAGTCAACCATTGTATTATTTTGTCACTGTCAGTTTTAATTTAAAGTAAACTTTTATAAAAATTTTTTTTTTTTTGAGCTTTTAATCTATCTTCAGAATGGTAAACGTTCCACTAAGAAATGAAAATGTCTAAAATCATATTTTGTCAATAACTTTTATCCATCTAACTAGTTTGAAAAAACTTACAAATTACATTTTATCGCAAAGGCCAGAGTAAATGTTTCTTAAAAGTAAATATTTGTGTCTATAGGTTTCAATATTCGTAGTATTATAAAAATGTTGAATGTTAACTTGAAAAATCCCTTTCTGAAATGTATTCCTCTATAACCCCGAGTTTGTTTACAAGAATCCCTTGTTAATAGGAGGCATATTTGTAGTTTTGTCCCAGGCGTAATTTGGTAACTTATGCTATTTTCTCCACCTATTCACTAATTTCCCTCGAGTCACTTTTTATTAGAAAAAATAAAAACTATTCCCAAATCGAATTAACTCAACTGCCACTCTCCCTTCACATATTGCCTCATCATCTTCACAACTAATCTTTTAATTACCCATAACCAATCTGACGTTGAACTCTCTGCTACTTTCTATTTTTATCATGGAATTTGACCTTACTCGGTATGTTGCTTGCTTGTGGTGATTTTCTTTTTTTTATGCAAGACCTTTTATTGTAATTACCTGGATTATAATGATTCTGGAAACATAAATTGAATCTTACCATTTAATAGATTAGCTTTTACTATTCTGTAAACGTTCATGTTTTAGCTCTAATGATTGAAACAATGGTTTCCCAAAATTTGGTTGTAATAAATATAGAGAACAATTTTGAAGTTTCTTCTTTCAATCACATCTCTAGTAGAATTATTGAAGCGAAGTGCATTTATATATGTACCTATTTTTACATAATTTTGTATACGTATTTGTTTATACATATATGGCTATGAATATGCATATATATGTATATATTTTTGCACACTTTAAATCTCTCTCTCTCTCTCTCTCTCTCTCTCTCTCTCTCTCTCTCTCTCTCTCTCTCTCTCTCTCTCTCTCTCTGTATATATATATATATATATATATATATATATATATATATATATATATATATATATATATATATATATATATATGCGTGTGGTAGTGTGTGTGTGTGTGTATGCATGTTTTACAATTTCTTATCTAAGCAAATTGACAACGTATTTGTTTTGGATCTTTTTTAATATCGAATTTCCTATAAACATTTCTACTTTCAGGAAAACTGGGAAATAAAATTCTTGTCTTTTCTTATTGTAGGTTTTCTATGAATCAATTAGAGGTTATTGTCTTCTTTAATAATACATTTTCCCGTTATTGCTTTTTCTCTTTCATCAGCTGAGTTAATCGTATTTGCATTCCCAGGGAATTTTAAAATTATTTACTAAAGTGATATGAGATATCGAAAACCTTATTTCAAGCGTATCCAAAATAGAATACTTCTTTATTATGAGTATAATATAACCTTTTGAATAAAATCATTATGGAATTTTAATCATGCACAAAATTTCTTAATAAAATCCTTGGAGGAAATTGAAATGTTTTTCAAGGAAATAATCGTAACTATGAAGCAATTTACAGAAAGATTAATTGTGTTTAAAACGTCAATTAATTTTGTACATCTAACAAAATTAACTCTCATTCTGAACGCCAAATTATAGGACATTCAAATACAGATACAATCATTATAGGCAAGGACTTGGATGGTCTTGTGACAGGCATGGTGGAGGTAATAAATACGAGGACACATCCCAAAAATCCTATTTTATTTATAGACAACATTTTTTTTTTTTTTTTTAACATGATATCCGTAAGGGATTTGTGTACCTAATGAAAAATTCCTAATTATCTCTTAGGGGCCTGTGATTATTGGTAATGTTAAAATTTGAATCACCTGGTATTATACATCAGTTTGGGAATATCAAGGTCTGGTTGACATTTACTCCACACTCGCCAGACACATAATCGGACCATCTCTTGCATGTTTAGTTCACGAATGGTAATCCTGCTAGATAGTATTATAAGGGTTCATAGATAACGCTTGAAATTAAAATGAAATTTGATCGTCCTTTACAGCTCAGATTTTCTTTACGCCATGATGAGTTTCAAACAAAAAGTTATACAATGTATTAACTTTAACATAAATTCATTGGATGTAAATATCCCCATTTAAAAATGGATTGGAAAATATAATGCTGACAATTGTGTGTTTTTATCCAATGTTTTTTTTTTTTTTCAATAATGTTGACATTGGCTTAGAAATAGACGATATAATAACAGAATAACATATATTTGAAATTAGATGGAACATTCAACAGATTTTTGAAGCAGAGCTCTATGGCAGTTACAGTTTAGAGTTAAATGTAGATAGTGCATACTTCTGTATTATTATTATTATTATTATTATTATTATTATTATTATTATTATTATTATTATTATTATTATTATTATTATTATTATTATTATTATCATTATACTAGCTAAGCCACAACCCTAGTTGAATAATCAGGATTCTATTAGATCAGTGGCTACAACAGTGGAAAATATCCCACTGAGGAAAGGAAATCAATAAACTATATATGAAGTAATGAACAATTAAAATGAAATATTTTAAGAACAACAGAAACCTTAAAACAGATCTTTCATATAATTAGAAAAAGACATATCTCAGCCTGTTCAACATACAAACATTTTGTAGAAGTTTGAGCTTTTGAAGTTTTACCGTTTCAACTACCCGATTACGAAGATCATTTTACAACTTGGTCACAGCTGGAATAAAACTTTTGAAATAATGTATAGTATTTAACCCCATGATTGATAAGGCCTGACTATCAGAATTAACTGCATACTTTGTATTACGAGGAGCATGGTACTGTCCGGGAAGATCTGAATGCAAATGATGGTCAGAATTAAGAAAAAATTCATAGAACTCCAGTAGAGATGTTTCTTTGAATCTCCTTGTACCTCAAGTAACTCCTATTACAATTTTTTAAGAACAGATTGAAAATATAATTCTGGTGATGAAGAAAGCATTGTAAAATAAGAATTTTTATGATTAAAGTCTTGGAATCTTTCAGAGAATTCCATCTTGAGTGACTGGAGCTCATTTGTAAAGGGAGAGAAATCTTCTTGTGTATACTATGCTAATGTCGGAATGTGGAAAACATTTCCATTTCTTAGTTGTCTCTCCCAATTTCTGAATTTAGTTTGAAACAAGTTGAGTTAACCCTTGCTCTGCTCTTTGGAATTTGATTCAATTAGATTGTACGTAAGGTTCACAAGGATACCTAAATTACGGACCCGTCAATCATTATCAAGTTCCGATACCGACTTTCCTTTCACTTCCATGAAAAAAAAAAAATTCTTTTCTCAGCTCATAATATTGCTTCAACATTTAAGCTTACTTATCCATCTTAATTCACAAATAGGTAAGGTTTCCATACTCTGCATAAATACCTTATAATAGTTCCTTAAATTGTTGATGATTTAGGGTCCTGGATTTTATGGAGTTGACACATAACACAACAGTGGATATGGCCTTTGGAAATTTCCCAGACTTTGCTCATAAATTCTGTAGATAAATCATACAATGAAATGCAATTAAGCTGCAGGATTCCCTGTGCATTGAAATCTCTGCCTTCAATTCTTAAAAAAATCCATTTCTATTCCGACCATGGAAGGTGCACTATCTGTTGCCTAATTATGTAGTTTGTCAAATAATATATTTATTTTTTTTCATTGAATTTTTCACTTCAAGAAAAATATTAGCTGTACTTGTTGTGGTTCCTTTACTTAATTCAAATCCAAGCATTTTATCTGTAGCATTAAAATCAGAATCAACATCACGCATATACAGTAGCTCTGCTACAGTATACCAGTCACATCAGTACTTTCGTCTATGATTGAAGGAAAAGATTGAAATTGCAATCGTACCTTCATTACATTTGATTCTATATAGGTTCGGAATTCTTCATTGCTTCTTGTCACAGTTCTTTGAGATAGACGAATATTTTCAGTCTATTTTTTTCTGGATACGCTATTTCAAAGACAGCATATATATATATATATATATATATATATATATATATATATATATATATATATATATATATATATATATATATATATATATATATATAAATTCACCATCACTCTAGGTTTTCCAATAAGTTGCAAAGTTTTCTTTTTTTTTTCAACAATGTAACTGACTTGTGCAATATTAATCTTATTCTTTTTCTGAACGAAGAAACGTTTTCTGTCGTATCGAGGCTTTTCATAATTCTTTCACTTTTTCTTCTCTTGGTTGGGCAGAAAGAGTATGAAATGGTGGATGTTTTGTCAAATAATGTATTTTCAAATTATACTCCTTCAATATATTAAGTATATCTGAACAAATGAGGCACTCTGGCTTATCATCCCATGTGTATTGTCCATTCATCTTGAAACACACGACCTTTCTTATACATACTTTGGGTTCAAATATTCCAAAAATTATAATCTTAGGAGCAAACATACAAGGAGAACTATGCTTTTCGTGGATTGATAGATGTGTCACGACTGACGATTATAATTTTACAGCCGTGTTCAGAATACGAAAATACGAGACAGATTGAGTGCTTATAGGTGCCCTGACTTGAATATAGTAACTAAATTTTTTCATAAACACTGACACGTGTACAATCATTTTATCATAAAAATACGAATGTCATGTGCTGATTTATCTTACTGTAGTGATTTTAATTTCACTGCTGATGTGCACCCATTTTGAATTTTCCCACATATTGGAGAGGCTGGAAGCCATAGCTGTGATGTCAACTCAGCAACAAGGGCTGCGGTGGCGTGGCAGTTTGTTTACATTATGCTTGAGCGATCATGGATGAAAGCAACGCAGAGAAAAGCTGTTTCTTGGATCGCCAAAAAGATGTCAAGGACTGGAAGAGATTTTGTGGCTTTTGGCTGCTTGAATACAACAGCACAAGGTCTAAAAATACCCAGATTTCCTTGGGAAAAAAATTTAAATTAGCCAATAAATGCTATTTCCCAACAGCCCACGCTTTCTCACATTGTTTGCCATGGCAATGCAGTTGTTTCATGTACACCTATGTGATAAAAAAAAAAATCATCTAAAATGTAGACACAATTACAGGGGTATAACATGGGGGAGGAGGGTGTCTGCTAGTGATCTGTCGACAAAGTGGGGATGCCAAAAAAAATTGAACACAGTGGTTACAAGTCAATCTACGTGATTATGAAATAAATATACTAGATGTTTAGTTGAGTAGACCAAAGAACTACGGAATATAGGGATGGGGAGTGGGGGAGAGGTTGACTAATTTTTAGGCACCGTTGCAAAGGCTATGCCTCACCCTGAACCTGAACCTGAATACAATAGCCAATACAAATTTCTACTTCCACTAGCATTGTTCTCTTTTCATTACAGCGGGGGCCTGATCAGATGCTGCTTTTATTGTGATATCAAAGCAGAGGCAAAATAACACATTCAGGGCCATTGCTGATAGGATTGAAAGCGGTTAATTTTATTGGTACTTTGTCAAGTTCTTTTTAGAAAAGTCATTTAGAATTTTTTTTCTCGTCCTTTTAAATAGGCCTATCTAAAAGACAACATAACATATCAAGCTAAAAACATTGAAAAACTGCAACATTTGATAACATACCGATATGACTTGGGTGGACGTGCTTCAGTGGATTTGATATTAAACTAGCTTAAAAATTCAGCATAAATTATTGTGAATTGATTTCCTTGTTAGGGGTGGGCATTTTGTTTATGGCAAATAGAGAGTTATGTCTTTTTTTATTCACACGTACAAAAGAAAAATATTGCCAGCAAGCTATGAAGAGGACTTGGATCTATTAGAGAAGAAACAAAAGCTATACACTCTAGATCAGGGGTGGCCAACCTATGGTGCATGCGCCAACATTGGCGCATTGTATGATTACAAGTGGCGCACTATACCCCAGAGATAATAAAAAAAAAAAAACATGCCTGCTCATATGAAAAAATATTATCAATGTATATTCAAAGTGTCAACCAATTAAGTACAGTTTACTTGTATTCGTGTTAAATCCTTTCCTTTACAACTGCTATATCTGTCCACACTATCACACACACACACACATACATACACACACACACACACACACATATATATATATATATATATATATATATATATATATATATATATATATATATATATATATATATATATATATATTAATTAAATGATTTTATGTAAAACAGCCAAATATCTCTATATCCCCATACTTAGAGGATTGAATGGGAGTTAAAGTTTGTGTGGCGCCTCTGAATTAGAAGTGAAAAAAATTGGTGCATGGAAAGCAAAAGGTTGGCCACCCCTGCTCTAGATTATAACGTGCTACTTCCCTATAATGTGTGCTGTGGGTGGTGAGAGATTCGTGGTATAGTTCTTTGAAAAGAGGAGTTTACCAATCAGTTGTTCTTGTTCCGTCATTCACGTGCAGGCCAGCAAAATTGTTCGTGTCGTGTTCTGACTCCACTCCTTCTTCACTATAACAGGAATTGTTAGTTTTCTCGGATAAGGTTGGCTCGTATTGATACGGCAAAACACGTGCAGGATCACTAAATCTTTCTTGCTCATCACTGCAATTGCCTGATGAATCAATATATCCTTCATAGCTGCTAAAACTTGATGAGGAACATTCAAGATCCGACTCGCGCACGCCCATGTTTATATCTGGCATCTGGCAGCCCGCTCTGCTTTAGGTGGTTTTATGAACCTGATGCAGTGTTGCCGGCATAACGTTACGTGCAGCCGACCGCCCAGCACGAAAATCTGCCTGGGCTAGATAGCCAGGTCTGTAAATTACTGCATTTGTTATATATAAATATTAATATATCTGGATATAGGGCGATTGATACCTGTGGTTTATAGTGATAATGATTATGGTATGGCCCATCAATGCATAGAGTAATTTATTTTAAAAACATATTTTGGATGTTAGGGCACTTTAAGTAGCAGGCTTTTGCTGATAGGCCAATTAGAATATTAAAAGGGTTTTTCCCTTGAAATAATCCTTTCAAATGTAATTACAGTATAGTTCTTGAAGTATCATTGCCTAGAGAAGCAGCGAAACCAGAAATGGACAGTGGGAAAAATAATATTTATTTCAGAAATATTTGAAGTGGATGATTCTAGTTCTGCATGGTCATAATAAAATTTTCGTATCAACATCTAATCTCTCCCCAAAAATTGAATAGTTATCTTTAGATCAGGAGGTACTCGTTCAGCTTATAGATTGGCATTTTGAGTGAGAAGGGAATTTTGAAGACGAAGGTTGATCATTTAACAATTTGAGTTTTTTGTTTTAAGAATCCTAAAACCAAAGCTGGCCGCATTTCAATACGGCCAGATCTGTGTGCCACAGATTGCCCATGTCTTTTATATGGTGATGCCAAGAAGATATCCTGATGATATTCATAATTGAGAGAGGAAAATGATACCCTTGTCGGAAGTAATGTGCTGCAGAATGCCGAATCTAGTTATCCATGTGGAGAATAGTGCAAGAAGAAGTGGATGTGGCTTTAGGCCAACAAACGGAGTGATCGATGACTGTAAAAAGTTAATGCTGTGTTGTTGATGTCCGTAGGTAGGAAATCACGTCAATATAAATGTGTATAAAACAACAAGTAGGTTGATGAAAAGTGCTCACACCTAAATCCGTGTGTCAATCAGATTTTGAAGTTTGACCTGAAGTACAGGCATAAACCCAATCCGTGCCATGAATTTTGAGTTCAGTAGCAGTGAAGTAGACTGGAGTGAAGTGTGATAGATATCCTGAATTAATTGAAACACTTTTTTGGGGAATGGTGGCCGGTATCTATGGCCTTGGCCTACCAGCACCGACATTTTAGAGGTGGTTGGTGTGGGAGTACTCAAGGACAACGTGTTCTCAATGAAGAGACATGCAAGATGTCTTTTAGGTTTGGTCCCTGGGATCTTTTTGTTGGGCTTCTGGTAAACGTAGTAATGCATTTCAAGGTAGACAGCAACCAACATGTATCTGGAAAGGATGTCGACGAAGGAATTTAGTTTGCCAGGGATACGTTGAATTGTAAAATTATATTCAGTATTTAACCTAGAGAAGTTTACGTTGACAGAAGGACCAGGCATTGGACTCTCACATAAAGGCATGAATGAGAACTTGGGGTCCGTGGGAATGACGAAGGACGTGTCCTTTTAAAAGGGACGAAAATGGCAAACATCCAAATATATCACCAACAGTTCACGGTTGAAGGTTGAGTAGATGGAATATGTCTGAGAAAGTTTTCTACTGTAGAAGGCCTATGGTGCGATACATAGATTCTTTGAGTACCACCTCTACAGCAACATCACTGCCATAGGCAGAGAGCACGAGGAGGGAAGTTGGCAAGTTAAAGGTGAGACCAGTAGCATTTAATAGGACTTTCTTAATGTTGAAGAAGTCCTCCTCCTGAAAGGTTTTTTGCTTAAAGTTTTTTTGGCTTGCCCTTGAGGGAGTTGTAGAGGGGGACAATAGTGGCAGCAATGGCTGGTAAGAACCAGTGATATTGCTGATAAATTCTCAGAGAGGAGTGAACACTTTAAAAATTGATGGGATGACCCAAGCATGCCACTTCTTTGGCACCCAAGGTACAGTTTTCTTACTATATCATAAGGTTGTTCTACTGCAGACAATAGAGGACGATGTGTAGGTGACATTGGTGGTCCTCTTTAGAAGGGGAAAACATTAGTATGGTATCTGGATACAAAATACAGATAAGAGATGTCCCCTATGACAGTAATCACAATTTTTTGAAATGTAGCACCAACATTAAGAAGACCAAAGCAAGAGTAACTGAAAGTATATGTTACGAAAGGTGTGGTGATGATGGTCTTGGGGATGTCAGCTAACTTCATGGGCACCTGATAATACTCTTTCAGGAGATAGCGGATTAAAAGGTAGGTGGTGTTGTCAGCGATATTGTGAGGTGGTAAAGGTCTGGTTCCGTGAGCAAATCATGATGTCTGTAATCACCAAAATTGTGTAGGGAATCATCTTTCCTCAGGACGATGTACAGGTGTGATGACCATTAGGTGGCAGCATTTTCAAAAAAGGGCCCTTTGCTTTTTGACATGTGTGCATTAAGAAGCTGCAAAATAGTGTGCTTGTAAATGTCTGATTCTTCCCAACACTAGAGACTGTACAGTCTTGTTATGATGATAGGTGTTGTGCTTAGCGAGATATGTGGACATATGGCATTGCTTTTGGAGGAAGATGTCAGGATACAAAGTTAGAATTTGGGTGTATTAATCCATGGGGAAACTGATGTGGAGAGTGAGGTCTGAAGGAGTAGGTGATAACGACATGGTTGTGCAATGTCAACCAGAAAATGGAAATGGGATGGGAAATGCAGGTGATGATAAAATTCCACAAGTACTTAGGGACCCAAAACAACTGTGTTAGTAGTGTCTCATAACCATTGGTAGGGATATTAGACCTGTTGGCGGCAAACATCAGCAGTCTTAGAATGAATAGGTCGAACCCTTAAGAGGGAATGTAGCAGAAGGGAATGACACACACTAGTATATACCAGAAAGAACACATTAGATCTTTATTCATGAGAGAAAAAGAGATTAGTTAATGGGAAAACTCTCACCACAGGCAATGGCCTACCTTAATTTTTTTTTCGACTATTGACGTTCAGTAGCATATTCTTTAGCAGCAGACCTAAATATGGAGTAGTAATAGCACAACTGAGGACGATAGATGATATCTATTGGTTGTTGAAGATCGAGGCAAGGGTGTTTGGTAGCATAGGTGGGTGGTATGCGGCTTCGTAGCGGCCCAGGCATGTCATGAGGTAAACGTCAATATCCTAGAGCATTTGCATCAGTTTCAGTCAGTGATGTATGGTTGACTCCTTTCGTCAGGAGTGGAGTTATTGATGGATGTTTTAACAGTGAGTAAGTGGATGTCCATAAATGTATCGAGTTTTGTCATCAGTTCCTTCGTGGACAAAGTTTCGACATTAGAGAGTATGGTTCACACAGGCTATGTCAGGCATTATACCCAAAGGGTAAAATGTAGGTTAACTTAACGAGGAGATCATTCTGCAGCAGTCTGATAGGAAGCAATTATTACTATTCATCTAAGAGCCATCGAAACTTTTCTATCATAACAGTTGTTCAAAGAGCAGCAACATCAAGGGTACACAAGTGTTGTGCGATGGTAAGTACTGTTCCTGGAGGTATGATTTGAGGGCATCATACTGTATGGGGTGTTTATTTTGTTTTCAAAGTCAGTCTGATAAGGGAAGGTGTCCTACGAGATAGAAGCAATGTCGTAGTCGGCTTTGCTATATGAGCTGGTTACACCCTCGAAATGGAGCTTAGCCTCAGTGTGGTGAAACTAGGCAAATGCATCTCTACTGGCAAAGGGCAGAAGAATCACTGCAGCAGCATTGACAGATGATATGGGATCGGTATTGGGTATCGCCAGAGGATGCAGCAGATGGAGTAGTGAAGTGGGAGGGGAGCTATAGTCAATTTTGTTTTTAGTGAGACAAATTTCCACCGGCTTGCAGGGGAGCCCTTTTAACTCGGAAAATCTCCTAATAGCTGATTGGTCTGAGGTATTTTTGTCCGAATACCATTATTGTTTTCGAATAATTACCAAGTAATGTGAATCGAAACTTTTACTAAACAGATTTTTCCCTCAGACATAGGTTTTGCCAATAAATAATGTTAGCAACTAAATATGTTATAAAGTATCGTGATTGTAAATCCAAATTTAATAACAGCACCCACGGAAGTCAACAACAGGAGCTTGTTTTCAGAAGCACGCTGTATAATTTTGTAACTTTCCACATATATCAGCACAAATTGAGATAAATGACACTAAGAATAAGTGAAAACATTTTTATTAAAAACTTTCTTTGAATACCAGAATCTACTAAAAACGTGGAATTGATAAAACTAACCATTGGTGAAAATAGCAGTTAGGTAAAGGCAAGAATCACTTAGAGTGGGTCCTGGGTAAAACAAGCATTCTACTGTCAAACACCAGAACAAATCAATAACTAATTTAGGGGAACCTTTTTAAAACACAAGAGTGTATACCACTCAAAGAAAATTTCTAAACTTTATCTACAAAGCTATTATTTAAACAGAACTGCATCCTAACAAAAATGTTTTTCATACAAACTCAATGGAGAAACGAGCAAGGTGGCTTATGGGAAGAATCAAGCTGGTATACTAATTTCTAGAAAGATTATCTGGAATCTTGTTGTCAGTCCCTTTAACATGTTTTATAACCAAATTGAATTCCTGCAGAAAAAGGGACCAGCTCAAAATCCCCTGGTTCGCTCCCTTCATCCGTTCAATGAAAACCAGAGGAATGTGATCCTTCCATATC
>NC_090741.1:108685277-108702777 GCF_036898095.1 Palaemon carinicauda | reverse complement strand
TTGAGTAAGTCTATCGGCAAAATTACACTAACTTAGGCCTAGGCGCTAATCTAAGGAATTTGCACTTGATTTTTCACTAACTTTTACCCCCTTTTATCCCTCGGGAGAGAGAGAGAGAGAGAGAGAGAGAGAGAGAGAGAGAGAGAGAGAGAGAGAATTATTGATTTTATAGCACAAAAACAAATGAATGGAATAGTCATCTTTTAATTAAATTCTAAGATAATGTAAAGTGGGTTCCAAATATCTGATCAGCATATAACTGCCATAAAATATTATTTTTCCCCTAAATTAAAAAGCTTAAAAATTATTCAAACCAGCTAATTACCTATAATAATAATTAAATAATAAAATGAATACTAACTACAAGTATAATTGTTACAAATATCTATAAAAATAACCCATACATTAATACAGGGGATATTAATCAAAGATTAGCACAAGAATACACCTTTTTATAAAAATTATGTAGGAAGCCCCGTCTTTACATATGATATGGCCAAGTCGTGAACTGGCGTGAACGATGCGGAAAGATGAGTGAACGTGTCGTGAACAGTGCGGGAACTAGTCGCGCCAATGCGTGCCATGGCGTGAACGTGGCGTGAACTTGACGGGAACTATGCTTGAACGTGTCAGTGAACAGTGCGGGAACCTCCCAGTGCGTGCCCCAAAAGTGGCACGCACTGGCACGCAAGAAATGCGTGCAAGTGTCAGGGGGGCTTAAGTTGCTAGGTAAGGCCCAGAAAGTTTACGTTTCCTTGGACGAAGATCTGTCCTCAGATTATGATTCTGTGAAGGCCATAGTTTTAAAGGCTTATGAGTTGGTACCGGAAGCTTACCTACAACGCTTCTGTAATTTACGTAAGGAAAGAGGGCAGAATTTTTGTAGAGTTTGCCAGGGCTAAAGAACAATTTGCTGGCGATTGGTTAAAGTCTAAGGAGGTGACGGACTTTGAGAAATTAAAAGAATTGTTTTTGGTTGAGGATTTTAATAGGTCCGTGCCTAATGAGGTGAAGGTACACCTCGAAGAGTTAAAATTAGAAACTTTGCAGGAGGTGGCTATTGCAAGTGATGAGTATCTCCTCTCTCATAGAAATGTGATAGGGGAGGTACCCAGAAATGAGAAGTCTGGTTGGGTGAGAGTTGACGGGAATAGTAACCAGAACACGTATAACAGGCCTAATGACAATTATGGTTCTCGTACTACTCCTGTTAACAGTTATAATAAGCAGACCACAAACAACCCAGGGAAGTTGAGAAGTTTGACTTGTTTCTTCTGCCATTAGGAGGGACACGTCAAGAGAATGTGTTTTGCTTTTAAAAAGTCGCAAGGGACCGAAAGACGTCCGGTAATGGCCATTCATAGGAATGAGAACGAGTCAGTGGCTGAGAATTCTAATAACCAATGACTAAGCAATAAGTCACTGGTTCCTTTTCAGGAATTTTTGTCTAATGGTTTTGTTCGCTCTAGGAATTCGACTGAGCAAAGAAAAGTTAAAATTTTGCGTGACACTGGGGCTGCTCAGTCTTTAATTCTCAGAGAATCTTTACCTATTGATTTAGAATGTACGAATAAGGAATATGTTTTGTTAAGTGGTTTTCCAGATACGGTCAGGTCTTACCCGGTTGAGAGTGTTTATTTATCATGCCCGTCTTTTTCAGGTTATTTGAAACTGGCTATTATTGATAAATTTCCTATTAAAGATGTGGATTTGGTGTTAGGGAATGATGTTGCCCTAATTAATAAAACTTTCCCAATTGTGTTAAATTCCAATAATGAGATATCTGCAGTCACTCGATCGAAGGCTAGTAGTGTTGAGTCGGTAGTTGATGTTGATTTGAGTAGTTTAGATCGTAGTGATAGCTTAGTTGTAGATAGTGGTGTGTTGGATAATAAACTTAATTGGACTACTAAGGAACTTATTACAGCTCAAAAAGCAGATTTTAAAGACCTGCCAATTGAGTCTGGCAAAATTACTGATTTGACTGTCCCTCGATTTAAGATAATTAATAATATTTTATAAAGAGTAAGTAGACCTTTTGATGCCATTAACACAGGTTGTGAAATTGTTAAGCAGATTATGGTTCCTTTTGTTAATTGAAAGGAGTTAATGACATTGGCTCATGAAAATGGTTTGGCTGGTCATTTTGGTATTTTTAAAACCACTCTTAAATTGTGTGAAAGTTATTTTTGGCCTAAGATGAAAAATTATGTTAAAAAATTTGTAAATAGTTGTGATGCATGTCAAAAGGTCGGGAAGCCTAATCAACCAATTCCAAAGACACCATTACATCCTATTCCTGTTGTTTCTGAACCGTTCAGGGAAGTAATTATTGACGTTGTTGGTCCTCTGCCGAAAACTCGTAGTGGCAATCAGTATATTTTAACAATTATGGATAGGATGTCTCGATATCCTGAGGCAATACCACTGCGAAATGTAAAAACTGTTAAAATTATTGAAGTGTTAATTGAATTTTTCACCAGGTTCGGTATGCCCAAAGTAATTCAGTCCGATTGTGGGTCTAATTTTATGAGTAAATTATTTAGGGAGAAGATGGCCGAGTTGAAAATTAAACATGTGACTTCTTCCCCGTACCACCCTGAAAGTCAAGATGTTTTGGAACGATTTCATCAAACCATGAAATCTATGATAAAAAAATATTGTTTGGTTAATGGTCCTGAATGGGATAAGGAACTAACTTATTTATTATTTGCATTTCGGTCAGTGCCGAGTCAATCTTTAGGATTTTCACCTTTCAGCCTTATTTTTGGTCATTGTGTGCGTGGTCCACTGGATGTGGTTCGTGAATCTTGGGGGAAGCCCCTGATATGAATTTATTACATTATGTTAATAATTTGGGTGAAAAATTAACGAAGGCTTGGAAGTTTGCTGGTGAAAATTTATTGTGTAGCCAAAAGAAAATGAAATACTTTTTTGACAGAAATACTAAGGAGCGTAATTTTGTAGTAGGTGATAATGTATTGGTATTGCTTCCCATTCCAGGAAACCCTTTAAAAGCTGCATTTTCAGGACCGTGGAAAATTTTAAAGAAATTAAGTGACGTTAATTATTTAGTTGAAACTCCTGAAAGGAGGAGACCCTACCAGCTGTGTCACATAAATATGTTAAAAGCCTATAAAGGTCGTGACAAAGTTGTTCCCGTGACATTAATTGGTAATACTACAAAGTGTAATGGTATTAATTCTCTCTCTTTTCCAGATGTGAATAATTTTGATGATGATTGTTTTGATAGTGCCGAATGGTCTAATGATAATGAATATTCTTTAGAAAAATTTTCAGAAATGGTTTCACATTTAAATTTAGCAGAACAGGGATCTTTGAAAAAGTTAGTTTTAGTTATAAGGATTTATTTTCGGATGTTCCCGGACAGACCACTGTCCTGGAACTTGATGTTGATGTGGGTAACGCAACTCCGGTAAAACAATCCCCTTACAGATTAAATCCATTCAAAAATGATGTTGTGGATAAAGAGGTTGATTTTATATTACGACACGGGCTGGTTGAGCCCAGCAACAGTCCGTGGTCTTCACCTGTTGTTTTGGTAAAGAAGCAGGATGGTCAATCCAGGCTTTGTTTTGATTACCGCAAAGTCAACGAGGTCACAAAGCCTGATAGTTATCCTTTACCCAGGATAGAGGACTGTATTGACAGGATAGGAAATTCGAAGTATATAACTAAATTTAATTTGTTAAAGGGGTATTGGCAAGTTCCGCTGTCCAAACGGGCACGGAATTTGTCAGCATTTGTAACGCAGCGAGGACTCTATCAATGTAAAGTAATGCCTTTTGGCATGAAGAATGCTGCTGCAACCTTTCAAAGGTTGATGAATACTTTGCTTCAAGGTTTAGAGGGGTGTGTTGTTTATATAGATGATATTGTAATTTACAGTGATGACTGGGACACCCATCTTAAACGTATTAAGGCCTTATTTCAGGTACTTAGGAAAGCTGGTTTGGTTATAAACCTCAAAAAGAGTGAGTTTGCCTAAGTAAAGGTTGTGTATTTGGGTCACGAAGTAGGATTTGGGAAAGTGGCTCCAAAACAGGCAAACGTAGACTCTATTAGGCATATTGAAATACCAAGGTGTCGCAGGGATGTCAGAAAATTCCTTGGGTTAGTAAGGTATTATTGCAGATTTGTTAAAAAATTTTCTGATATCGCTGAGGCCCTGACTAATTTATTACGTAAGAATGTGACTTTTGTATGGACTAATGATGCCCAAAAGGTCTTTGAAAAATTAAAGCAGGTCCTAATGAATTTTCCTATATTGAAAGCCCCTGATTTTGACGTCCCTTTTTCACTTGCTACTGATGCGAGGGATGTTGGGGTTGGAGCAGTTTTGTTGCAAGAAGATGCTCATGGAGTATCTCATCCTGTTGCCTATTTTTCCAAAACATTATCCCCGACACAACGGAAATATTCGACCGTAGAGAAAGAGACTTTGGGATTAATTTTAGCTGTAAACCATTTTCAGGTGTACTTGTCCTCTACAGGGACTCCGATTAAAATATTAACGGATCATAATCCGTTGGTTTTCTTGAACAGGTTTAAGGATAAAAATCAACGGTTGATGCGTTGGAGCATCTTGCTCCAGGAATGGAATTTTAGCTTTTCACACGTTCCAGGCAAAAGTAATGTTGTCACTGATGCACTGTCACGCATCAGTGACTGATTTGGGATTAAGTATTTAAGATTAAGATGTTAAATGTCTTGATTTGCAGGTTTTTCTTCGGTGTCGTCTTTGATTAAGAGTGGTTGAGGGTACTTTTGATTTCTGTTTACTTTAGTGTGTATTGTTGGTGGAGGTTATTTTTAAGGTGTTACTATTGTCTTGTGTATATCCATTAATGATGTGTGAATTTAAGGCCCAAACCCGTCTAGTGTGAGGACGCTCTCTGGAGTGAGAAGAGGCATTTTTGGAAAGTGTTGTGAAGGGTCACAATATTCAGTGTTGCAAATCATATCATGTCATGTCCCTGTTTTTTGTTTATCTTTACATAGCTTATATGGGTCACGGGCTCACGGGTCTGTAGCACAACACAGCCGCTTTTTAGGCGCTACAGGCTGGTGTATGAGTGGTACCCTAGACTGAGTTAAGGTTAATCTATTAAGGTTTTTGTCCTTATTTCTGTTTAACTGATATTTCTGTTTTTAAAATAATTTAACCAAGTAACGGGCTCACGAGTCGGTAGCACAGCACGGCCGTTTTTTAGGCACTACAGGCTGGTGTATGAGTGGTGACCTTGGTTGAGGTAATAACCACATCGTGGTCGATTTATATTTTTGTTGTCGGTTGTGTAGGTTTAGTCTAATAATAGGTTAGTCTTGTAAATATTTCTGCTCTGCTAACCTGTCCCCACCGCTCCACTTGAGAATTCATGGGGATATTACTATATTTGCTTCGTATGTTGATCCTGAGGCTATTTTTGGCGTAGTCAATAAGTTATTTACTTGTATTAGCTTTAAGGCTTAGTATTAAGGTTAAGATTTGATATCTATTGACAGTATTGAAAGTGGAACAATTTTCTTTTTGCCACTATCTCTAATTTATGCGGCAATGTGATATAGTAATTTTAATCACTTTTTGAGTTTTTGACATTTGACTTTAATTTTGCTTATTGTCCCTGTTTTATTTCATGTAGATTGAATTAATATGTTTCCTTTTGAAGTTAGCATTTTTATGTATTTCTTTAAATTTTTGTGTTGAGTTCAATACTTTGCAGAAAAATTTCCTTGTAATTTTTTTTTTTTTTTTTGTTGGGTGAGGAGGTGTTAGCATGTGTTACATTTAACGTAAATTATTTTTGTTTTGATTAAGTCACTTTTGCAGTAATTATTTCTTTTGGAATATAATGACCCTGTTTCCTCCTCCCCGACTTTTCTGACTTGTTGTATAGTTTTAATTACAATGAGCTTGTTTTATTTTCACGGGTGGTGTTGGAGGTAACTCGGGCGCCGAGCGACCCGGAGGAGACAGTTGTTTCTGGACCTTTAAGAAGGGGAGTGCTTGACTGACTGAGTCTGATAATCAAGATTTGCCTTTCTACACTTTCTGCTGTTGTATTCCTTTGGAAGCTTCATGGATTATTCAACCTCGCCCTTGGTTCAGTGATTTAGCCAAGGGGACCTCTCTGCCATCTGGTAAGGTGTGGTTTCTTTTTCGGACGTTCATGTCCATTGATTGTCTCGCGATATTAAAGTGAATGGTTACCTGTCTGACGGCGGTGTCCATGGATTCTCTGGGGAAATATGTATAATAATCCCCTCGACCCGTGATTTGAAGGCTGTGTTGAGGGAAGTTATTTATTTTTTGTTAATGATTTAGTGTGTAAAATAAGTTAGGTTATTCTGACTTTTCGGCATTCTATTACTCTTGGGTTCCTCTCTTTAAAGTGTAATTGTATAGTCTGTCTTAATTTGGTGTAAGAGTGTTGGTTACTCGATGTTTTCAGTGTGTGATTGGACTTGGTTTATTTAATGTATTTTGTAAGAGGCTCAGTGGTCATTTCCTTCTAAAAGGTTTGTAATAAATATTAAAGTTTTATTTTCAGCTTTTTATATCCTCCTTGATTCCATCTCTGTACACTCTGTTGCGGCCATTCCACCTATTGTGGACTTGGTCGTTAGTGACTTCATTTGTGTTTAAGAGACTTTTGTATGTTTGACGGGTGTGGCTCATAACATATATATATATATATATATATATATATATATATATATATATATATATATATATATATATATATATATATATATATATATATACATATATACATATATACATATATATATATATATATATATATATATATATATATATATATATATATATATATATATATATATGTGTGTATGTGTATATATATACATACATATATATATGTATATATATATATATATATATATATATATATATATATATATATATAACGGAAAATCTATTTTTGGGTGAGATAGCCATGTCGGCCTGGTGGAAGTTCCTTAAAGTAGCTTCCTAAGGGATATATGTACTACAGTGATATTCCCAGAGAATTTTGCCTTTAGGTATCCAGAATTCTAATTACTGGCTCGAATATCCTTAAATTTTCTCTCAAGGATATCGCATAATATCAGGGACGCATTCTTGACACGCTTCGAGGAGGTGTGGTAAAATAAAAGGGAGCCGTATCGATGCTACCCCGTTCTCGTACTACTATTGAGTATGATAACAGCGCCATTCCTACGATGGCGGACATTCCTTGTAGCATTGAGCATGGTGTTACAGTTAAAAATACCACGGGGGGATACTGTGAAGATCTTTTCTTTTTAGAAGAGATGTGTGGGTCCATTAGGACGACATGGCTATCTCACCCAAAATTATATTTTTCGCTTCGCTCAAAATCCGTTTTCTGGGCTCAAGCCATGTCATATTGATGGAAGCATACCAGAGCATTAGTGTATCTGTGAATTTTCATCAGTGCCTTAACCTTGTAGCAACCTTTTCTATGATCATGGGGACCAATTGAGACAAGTGACGTTACCGTTATTCGCCATCATCACTAATCATAAACAATGTTAGTGCTTCCTGCCTCTTACAGGGAAGAATCATCTAGACAGTAGAAAAGGGGTCTCGAGGTTAACATATATTGTATGACCAAACATAAGTATACACTGAATATACAAATAGTCTCATAGTTGTATATTTGCTGAATTTACATCAGTGTCTGTTATATCTATATTTGTGAGCATACAATTATATGAGGAATACTTACTTTGGTAAGTCGAAGAACTCTGGCATGTATACATACGATTGTCTGGCGAAAGCGGACGCACTACATTCTAATAGACATTTATTCCTAATAAATGACTAAAAGGGATGGTTAGTAAAACGAATGTAGTATGACAATGGGATTATACCTGTAACGAGTACAGAGACTATATTTCTTTCTTAAAAGGAAGAAATGATGAGTGCCACTCCCAGACTAAAGAAAATTTATAAAACAATTTCTTTTCATGTATTCCTGTACTAGTTACTTCTATCTGCACTGTGTACTACGTACACCGGCACTAGTGCTATCTGTATAATTCCAGACCTGGGATTTTGAACAGAGCTAGTGTCACCATGGTAACACTTAATCAAGAGAGGTCACGCCTAAGAAGGGTGACCGCTTCTCCCTTTAATTGACAGTCCCAGTCAATTAGCTGTTCATCGTAGAATTAGACGGCAGGTTAAGTATTCTATCTGACGTCAACACATACTGCTTCAGATCATGGACTTGCTTAGCGTAGTGTTTGTAGAACACTCTGGATGATTCTCACCCAGTACATGTGCGAGGACATGTGAGGTCCCAAGCTATTAACTGTTTACCACAGTAATTAGGGAGTAGGTTTTAATACATTACCTGCCGTGCCGCCACAACAAAGTGTTTCAGTTCATGCAATTGTTTTGCATAGTGTTTGTAAAACACTCTGGATGATTTCCATCCAGTGTATGAACGAAGAAGCTCAAAGTCCATATACTGAAAGAAGTTCAGTGATTAAGCAATCTTTCTCGGATCATGACCTGCGAGAGTACTGTCCGGATCCGCTCTATGAATAAAGTAGGTGAGCTTTGCCCTTAGTTTTTTCAGGGATAATTTTGATCCAGAAGTTTCTCCTTTAAAGAGCTGTCCTCCCCTGAAGTCTGAAGTTCTACGAAGATAGACCTTAAGACACTCTACAGGACATAGAGAGACATCTTCCTTCAGAGGGCAGATTCTCCAGGGACCCCATCTCTTAGTGTGTAGCTCGTTTTTAGCGAGAAAGGATGGATCAGGAAAGAGATTCAGTTCTCCCACTTCCGTGAACTGAATGTGACCCTCATATCTGGATAGGGCCACTATTTAACTAACTCTAGCCACAGGCTATAGCAAATAGAAAAATAACCTTTTGGGTTAGATCCTTAAGAGAACAATCTTCATTGTTCACAGATAAGGCATAATGTAGGACCTTGTCCAAAGACCAAGAGATGGGCTTTGGTGGTACTGCGGGCCTAAGCCTAGCGCATGCCTTCGGAATCTTATTAAAGATTTCATCCGCCAGATCCACTTAAAAAGCATATAGGAGAGGCCTAGTCAAGGCTGACTTGCACGTATTTATCGTATTGGCCGCTAGACCTTGGCTATGAAGGTGGACAAAGAAGGACAGACAGAAGTTCATTGAAATTTCTTTCGGTCCTTTTGCTTTGAGAAACGCAACCTACTTTTTCCATGAAGACTCATATTGTCTTCTAGTTGACTTAGCCTTGTATTCTTCCAAGAATTCTATATTGCCTTTTAGATCCCAAATCTTTTTCTAACCGCCAGAGTAAGAAAATCATGAAATGAAGGGTTTGGATTCTCTGTGATAAAATAAAGACAGTTAATTTCTGAACCTTCAGAAATAAACCTAGGATCAGAGCTAGGACCAGCCTCCTCTTCAAGTTCTTCACATCGTCTATCAGCCTCACTAGAGGATCCTCGTATGGGGATACATATCGAGGTAGTTTCTTGAAGACGCTCGTGACGAAGAGATCGAATTGCAGTTCCGAGACTTGTTCCCAACTGGGAGGGAATAGGTCTGCGTCCATGGACCATTCCAACTCTATCGGCTTGGACCGAAATAGAGCATCCAATGTCACCTTGTGGATCAGTTGTAAATGAACTTCTGGCAGGTGCCATCCCTTTAAGAAGGGGATGGGTAACTTCACCTAGACCAGTGATTCCCAACCTTTTTCCTGTCACTTCCCCCTGCACCCAGTGCAACCCTCCAGATTTCCCCCTTCATGTGTATGAGGGAAAGGGTAGTTAAAACACACTGTGACGACTTACTAATTTATTTTTCCATTATACAAATATACTGATAAACAAATAGTTACATTAGTAACTGCTCTCTATCCATTTTACTCCTTAACTATTTGCTTATCAGTATATGGAGAGAGGCTAGTAGTAAAATAAAAGGACTTTTGTTTATTCTTCTACTTCAAAATTGAACTAGTGAGAAGGTTGAGGCTGATTCTTGTGCACCAGTAAATCAATATCAGGGCTGTTTTTGGCAAGTGCGCAACGTATGTCACATTCCAACTCCAGTCGGTTTCGTGCTTTGGGCTTGATTGTGAGTAAGGTAGAAAATCCTGACTCACAAAGGTAGGTTGTGGAAAACAGAATGAGGATTTTCAATGCATTGGTGCTCAGTTGGGTGTATGTTCAACGCATATTACCCCAGAATTCTTCAAGATCTTGCACACAAAACTCGTCCTTGGCAGAAGTGTCATGCTTGAGCTCCAAGAACTCATTTTGCATGTCCCCTGGGACATCATCCACCTGACATATAAATTGGTTCCCTGTCAGCCTTATTGAGATGTGTTCAGTGTTGATACCAGGAAAATATTGCTTGAACTCGTCCCCCAAATGATCAAGATGAGTGATGATTTCCTCTTTCAGTGGGTCCTTGATGTCTTTCTCACCAAGTATGTCACTCAAACGCTGGAAGAATTATGTATTTCCTTTTTTCATTTGTTTTCCTCAAAGTTGTAGTTTAGCCAATAATTTCTTATTTAGTTCATTCAGAGTTTCAAAAATATCAGCAAGATAAGCCATTTGTGCTACAAATACTTCCTTGTTGAAGGCAGACAGCAGGTCCACTTTGTTGCTGTAACTCAAAAACAACTTTATTTCTTCCTGTAGTTCAAAGACCCACGCCAGCATGTTCCCTTTTGAAAGCCATCGTAGTTGTATATGAAATAAAAGATCAGTGTGGTTAGCATCCATGTCCCGGCAGATTTCGCGAAAGAGGCAAGTGTTCAAAGATGATCCTTTCAATTAGTCAACAATGTTTATAATGACAGTCAAAGCATCATGAAGGTTCTTTGGGACTGTCTTTGAGGCGAGAGCTTCTCTATGGATCATGCAATGTGTTCCTTTTAAACTAGGCTGCTTCTGCTTCACAAGAGCAGTGAATCCTAATCGTGAACCAAGCATATTAGGGCCATCATCTGTGCAAACCCCTTCCAGTTTGTTCCAACTCAGTCCCAACTCTTCAAAGAAATCTGTAACTACTGCTAATACATCAACTGCCTTTGTTGTCATCTTTAGTGGCCGGCAAAAAAGAAACTCCTCCTCGATTCCTTTGTCAGTTAAGTAGCGGCAAAAAGCAAGTAGTTGTGCAATGTTGGTGACATCCGTAGACTCATCAATTTGAAGGGAAAATAAGGGTGATGACATTACCTTTGACACACCATTTTCCTCAATATTTTCAGACATTTCGGCAATTCTGTTCTTGATGGTGTTGTTGGACAAGGAGATTTGTTTCATTTTCTGTGATGACTCTTCTCTTAGCAAAAGCCTCACACTGTCAACGATACATGGTTTCAAAAGGCTTTCACCAATCGTGTGGGGTTTCTTTGCCTTGAACCACCTGAAAGGCAATCACATATGAAGCCTTCACTATGCTGATGTTGGTTTGCTGATACATCTCAGATTCATCCATCTTCAAACTGGATAACTTTACCTAAAAAAGCTACGATTTCTATCTTTCAACTGTGGATGAGCATTTGCCAGATGCTGCTTCAGTTTGAAAAGTTTTATGCTGCTGCTAGAGAAGGTTTTCTAACACACAACTCACTGAGGGATGTGTGCACCTTCATTGATAAGAAAGGTGAACCTGTAGTCCAAATAACCATCTTGATACAATCTGCGTTTCTCTGACATCTAAAATCAGGCATAAAATAAAGCCTATCAATTTAGGAGAAGAAAATTAAACATAGACACATTGTAATTCGGTAAAGAAATAACAAAATTTTCCATTCATCTCCCTCTCAAATATAAAATAAGTAATTAGATAAATAAACTCCTCATAAACATACAACCTTTGAAGATTAGTACTTTAATAAAACATCTCTTGAGTAATACCAATTTCAGCCAAAGCATAATAATAATAATAATAATAATAATAATAATTATTATTATTATTATGATATTAATAATAATAACAACAACAACATTATAATATTAATAATAACAGCAACAACAACAACAACAACAACAACAACAACAACATATCATATCATCCAGTTAACAAACTCACTATCGAAACTATAATATTATTCTCATACCTTGAACTTATACAGAAAACAAGTCTAAGCCGGGTATGTGTGTCAGATGCTCCCTGCTAACTGACTACTCGTAATGCACTGCGAGCCTGCGAGTGTACTCCTGCACCACCCCCACCCTCCCTTCAGAGCTCATGGTAGATACGCAGCCGCCCATATGCAACAGACACGTTCTCTCTCTCTCTCTCTCTCTCTCTCTCTCTCTCTCTCTCTCTCTCTCTCTCTCTCTCTCTCTCTCTCAGACATGATAAAATACATCTGATATTTATTTAGTTAGTAGGTAGTGTAATTATTTCCTCCCCTGGTAGCTTCAAATTTCCCCCAGGGGGATATTTCCCCCAGGGGGATATTTCCCCCAGGTTGGGAACCACTGACCTAGACTGTATGAGACGTTCAATTGTGACGTCTTATTATCGCTTCGGTCTCCCACATCAGTCATAGGAAGTCTGATCTGTATGAAGGGCAGTCATAGGAAGTCTGATCTGTATGAAGGGGGCTTCCCTACTCATGATAGGACCAGCAGAGTCTTGTGACTTTTGTGCTTTAATTTTTATTAGAGAAGCGATTAAAGAGGGACCGACATCAGTTTTTTTTTAATTCTTCAAGCTTTTGATGCGTATTTTCTCCAGGCTCTTAACGCATCTTTCCGCTGTGCTCTTTGCACTAGGTCTGTCACTATTGCAAACTGGGGAAAGTTTAGCGCTTGTCCCTGTTGGCGTCTTGGAAATCTGACTGATTACCTGATCCTCTGGACAGACCTCGCGAGCTCCTTTTATATTCCCAAGGGAAAGGAGAGTTGATGTGACTATGGGCTTCAATGGTTTTTCAGCAATTGAAACCCTTGAGCTGGAGAAAGTCGAGACTTCTAGAAGCTTATCTTGCATCCGTGAAGTCCCGGGAACCGGGTCATTTCCTTGAATGCACATTGGCCAGCCACTTCGGGTGCTGCCCACCCCAGCCTCTTGTTCAGGTATATAAATGCCTGAACCATTTCTAGGCTTGACTTTGATGTGACTGTTTGCCAATCCTATGAAGATACTTAGGACTGTGAGTCCGACACGTATCTTTCCTAGGATGAATGTTACTATCGGTAACTTGAATTCTAGATTGGAGGAAGGGGGCGTGGTTGACTGGAAGGTTTCACAAGACACCTTTTAGGTCTGACAAGACTACAAACATCCCTACTTGGGACAGGGTCCATATGTTCGGAAGGATTAACATTCAGAACTCGCTGTTTTCTATGAACTTGTTGAGTGGCGACAAGTTCAGAATGACTCAGAGATTTCTTGAGTCATTTTCGTGAACACAAAACAGCCTTCCCTGGAACTCGATGGGCTATAGTTTTCTTACCACCTGTATGCTCTATAGCTCTCAAGTATACTACTCCAGGAGGATTTTGAATTGTAGGAGAAGGTAAGGAAATGATGGTGGGGACATTTCTGTTTCCCATCAAGGGCTCATCTTGAATAGGCTTTGGACCGAAGGATCGAAGGTCCTGCGATCCTGAAGGAATGTTCCTCCTAGTAGAAGCATCTTCATGCTTCAAATAGTCAGTAGGTATAGACTTTTGACCATCTGCCTGTGGCATCGTGGTCACTGGAATAGTGGGATGTTGTTGAGCAGCCCGGATATTTCCAGCATTTTCAATCTTCTTTTTAGGTTGGGGACCCACAACCATGGAAGATTTTCTCTTAGAAAGGATGCCCCATTTTTGGAGAAGACTTATGTTCTCCATGGTGGCGTTCTTAATTATTTTCTTAATGACCTCGTGTGGGAAGAAGTCTTTACCCCATATGTTGGAAGATATTAGCTTCCTTGTTTCGTGTTTCACTGTTGCAGCAGCGAACACAAACTCTCTACATGCTCTCCTAGCCTACATAAAGGCGTAAAGGTCCTTCACCAAGGTAGCCATATGCATTTTGGCTATGACCATGAGCATGTCTGGGGTATTTTTGTAGGTTGAACACAACTCTATGTAGTTTTGTAGAGAAAGGGATGTCGCAAGTCTCTCCTTTGACTCATGTTCATTATACAAGAGCAACTCAGACAATTTAGGGAGACATATCTTGAATTGTCGACTTGCGACATCCTTGTCTAATTTTCCTACTGAAAATGTCAAATGGACTTCCTTCCAATACTTTTCCTGTCCGGGAAAAGCTGGTGATAAAGGCTTGCACTCATCGAGTGTGGGACATAGCTTACCCGCCTCTACCACTTTGGCAACAGAAGTAAATGCCTTCCCCATGAAGGGAATGAGAGTGAAGTAGGAGCAAGAAAGGAAGGGTGTCTGTTATTCAGTGAGAATACCTTCGACTCTGAATAACCCGCCTTTTTTAGACTACCTGGAAGTATAGTATGTGCCTTATCATGTTCGAGAATCATGACCTCCTTTGGTTCCGTTCCTTTTCTCTGAGATGTAGAGATTGCCATTTGAAATCGGTATCTGCTCCGCAAACCTCCAGGGATTGGTTATGGAGCATGTAGGAAGGTCTTGATTCATGGGTCGTTTGACTGACCCCTGGGAACCGACAAGAGAAGCTTTACAAGGCTCTATCTTGCGTTTTACTTCCTGCTTTTCGTTTTGTTTACGAAAGCTCTCTATTTGATTCTTCAGCTGGATACATAATTGTACCAAATTATCCAATAGAGGGGTAGAAGACGAAGATGTCGACATCAATGGCTCTATAGCCGGCAGAGGCGGAGGAAATTCCGACACAACATTTTTCTCTTCTACCCTGGGGCACTTCTTACCCTCAATCCCAAAGGGTTTCTGGCCGTCAGGGGATGTAGTTGGCTCCTGAGGCGCTACTATTTCCTCACTTGCCTCCGGAAATAGTAGCTTACGCATCCTATCATTAGGTAGGAAAGGTCCCGGAGAGATCTTTTGAAAGCCTCTCACCCAGTTGCGTAATTTATATTGAGCCGTATCCCTAGTCTCCGTAGACTTGGGATTTTCAAAACCTTCAGACATTAATGTCCAACATATATTGCAAACCTGTGGGTTCCAATAATGTAGGGATCCGGAAATAATATTTCAGGAGGCATGCAACCTGCAAGTATTATGATCATAAAAATACTCACTCTTAGCCTTGCAGAGGACTGCAGCACAAGGTAGCTGGTGTTCCTCCTGTAAAGAAGGGAAAACCAAATGAGTATACAATGGATTATCTCCTTGACAATCAACATGCAAATGTCCTTTACAATAGAGTAGCTTAGGATAGTAGGCTATAAAGGGATAGTAGGAGATATATACTTGTGTACCCTTGTGAGCAAATGCTGTTACCTCCCCTCAGTAATAACTACATGGAGATTTCTCTATTGAGTAACTCCAAGTAGAAGGGCTCTTACCCCTAGAGGTAGAGAAGTATCAAATCACTGTCCCAAAATAATGTTAATACTGTGGGGTCAGGATGACTGAGTCTCGATCAGAATATTAAAGAAAACTATTCATTCAATATATGAGCGGTACCAGTGGAATGCTCGTACAAGGGTACCCAAGGTATGTCAGTAAATACTACTGTATAGTGGTACTGTAGTTTTCTAATTGCAGTAAGTCTAAATTGCAATTTACAGGCTACTGTACTTCATGTATTGTAGTCTAGTCATTATGCTGCCTTCATAGTAGTATATGACAGTATGGTCCATCTAGCCTGAAGCCAGCTGGACTAGGAAAACAAAGACATATTTGTATATCCCACTCAGCCTATGTGCTGTAGTCTTCCTACTATATTAAAATATAGAGTTTCCTGATCAAGGAGACTCAAGGATAAAGCCTCTACCCTTTAAGGGTTAGGAGTGTATTACTCTTGCCTTGAAGTGTTTAATATTGTAGGGTAATCCTAATACGGATTTCTAATCAGGATATTGGAGAAATCATATTCATTCAATATAGGATTGGGCTCAGCAAATGCCTGTGTTGGATATTCAAATTATATTGGAGAAAGCATAATTATAATCCTGTAAAACAATCGAAAAGTTATATCACCAGGGAATACCACCGAGCGAAATTGCTACAAAAAAAAGGAATGTCTGCCATCGTAGGAATGGCGCTGTTATCATACTCAATAGTAGTACGAGAATGGGGTAGCCTTGATACGGCTCCCTTTTATTTTGCCACACCTCCTCGAAGCGTAAACGCTATCAGGGGTGCAGATTGCTATGAGGCGTGTCAAGAATGCGTCCCTGATATTATGCGATATCCTTGAGAGAAAATTTAAGGATATTCGCGCCAGGGGTTAGAATTCTGGATACCTAAAGGTAAAATTCTCTGGGAATATCACTGTAGTAAAAATATCCCTTAGGAAGCAACTTTAAGGACTTCCATCAGCACGACATGGCTTGAGCCTAAATATATATATCTATATATATATATATATATATATATATATATATATATATATATATATATATATATATATATATATATATATATATATATATATATATATATGTATGTATGTATATACTGCAGGCCCAAAATATCTCCATTTACCACTCATCATGATCTCTTCCGTCATATAGTTTTCTTCCTAATCCTACCATGCCATTCAACTCCTAATATTCTTCTTAGGACATTGTTCTCCAATCTATATTATATGTTGGATATAGTTCATTTTCATACCTTGACTAATGTCCATAGAGTAACCCTGATCTCACTAAACTGATATAAAGCTTGATTTTTGTACATAATTTCAAGATCTCTAGATTCCAACTTCTACTCAACCTACCATTGTCGGATTTTAAATTTTTCATAAAATTTGTGTTCCAAAGACTGCGTATTAAATTACATAGTTCGTAAATATTTAAATAATTCTATTATGGTAATTTTATATCTCTCCATTGATATTTCATCTTCGTTTATCTATTTCGTCCTCCTCATCTATATCTTACTTCTTTTTTAATTCATGATATTTAATTCATTCTGGAAATTAAGTTTTGCAGGTTTTGGTGCGTTTTGTAAATAAGAATAGCGTCATGAGCATACTCTATATCAGCTACTTTCATGTAACCAATATATATATATATATATATATATATATATATATATATATATATATATATATATATATATATGTACATATTTATATATATATATATATATATATATATATATATATATATATATATATGTATGTATATATATATATAAATATATATATATATATATATGTATATATATATATGTATATATATATATATATATATATATATATATATATATATATATATATATATATATATATATATATATATATATATATATATATATATATATATATATACATATATATATATATATATATATATATATATATATACATATATATATATATATATATATATATATATATATATATATATATATATATATAT
>NC_090741.1:108672777-108677777 GCF_036898095.1 Palaemon carinicauda | reverse complement strand
GTTTGATTTTAAAAGGAAATGTGATATTATTTTTTTCTGTCATTATTCTAATTCTGCTGAAAAATTTAATATAAAAGGTACAACTATAAAGAGAATCCTCAGCTTTAATTGGTGAAAAGGCCATATGCCAGGGAAAATATAGCAAACCTTGAACTCTGGATTAGTGCTTAGCGATACCACTCCTCCACCTAGGCATTTTTAGGGGATTTTTAATTCTTGGAATAAATCAGATTTAAAGTTGATTACAAATTGTGGTTATAACCCAGATTTTTCTCACACCTGGACACCGAATGTAATAAGAATTACAGTCTTCTTTCGCTTACGTAAACGTAATTTTTATAGAATTTAAAATTTTACATAGTTTTTTTTTCTATACATAACGTCAATGGAAACCAATAGCTAATAAACAAATGAGAAAAGAAATGCCTTAGCCTCAGCTGAGAGTCACCCCTCTCACATTGCTGTTTCCTACTAGTTTCGTTATTGTGCATAACGAATCGACCCTCATTTATATCACAATCATTCATATCGGTGTGAGTACACAAGTTATTAATGATCGTCCTTCTAATGAAATTCTCGAAGGAAGAGAAGACATGCCCTGGAATGAAGCCAGACTTTCATGTCGACAATGTTCGATCGATATAAATTTCAAAAATTACCTCGTGAGTTCCACCCGTGCATTTCTTTGCTGTCAGTTCTCTCTCTCTCTCTCTCTCTCTCTCTCTCTCTCTCTCTCTCTCTCTCTCTCTCTCTCTCTCTCTCTCTCTCTCTCTCTCTTAGGAGATTTACACTTTTGATATAGACAGCATTCGATTTGGAGAAGAACAAGCGTCATTATCTCACACGATGTTGTCAATCTGCACTTGATAAAAAACGAGAAATAAAATATCATAAACTCTTTCACTCCAGGTTATGTACTGTACAAATGCAATGCAGTAGCTATGATTGGTACCTACTATTCAAGATATTACCTTATATCATCAGCTACATAAGCGACATTTATTTTTTCTATTATTATTTTGAATGCATAAGGACTTCAATCCTTCACAAATTACTAATACAATTAACTTACATATCTATTACTAAATCTCTTGCAAAACACTATTTTTGTAGAGGCCATCTTGGATAAAAAATCCAGTGTTATTGCAAAATAAAATCGTTAAATTTTTATGAATCTTATTTCTTGAAAATTGTGAAGAAATATATACATATACACACACACACACACACACACATATATATATATATATATATATATATATATATATATATATATATATATATATATATATATATATATGTGTGTGTGTGTGTGTGTGTGTGTGTGTGTGGTTATTTATCAGAAAGTTTCTGCTAATTCATTTTTTTTTTGTCGAGAGATTTATTTTATTGTAAGAGCATTTTTTTATTAATTTAAATGGTATAATTGCTAGTAAAAGTGAATATTATTATTTATTAAACAGACTGTAATAATAATAAAAATAATAATAATAATAATAATAATAATAATAATTATAATAATAATAAAATTAGTAAATTTTCGGGAGTATACTCCATTTTAAGCAGGATTTATTGTAAGTGATTGCTGCCTCAGAGGCGTTAATTTTGTAATTACCTTTTTCAAGTGTTCTTTTTTTTTCTCCATTGCTATAATCCGCCAGTAATTGGGAAAAGGACATTTTTATTAGGAAGGTGAGGGAGACCATATCATTCAAAATTCATTTCTAATACAGCTCAACACACTATGAAAATAAAGATAATACGTACAAAGTATGAAACACTATCACAATGTCAGTGTGCACAAAGTTATGGTTATTTTTTGTACATAAGTAACCATTACTTTGTGCACACTGACATTGTGATAGTGTCTCCCTCACCTTCCTAATGAAAATATGTCCCTTTCCCAGTTACTGGCTGATTGTAGCAATGAAGAAAAAGAGATAATAAGAACAATTGAAAAAGGTAATTAAAAAATTAACGCCACCGAAGCTGCAATCACTTTCAATAATAATAATAATAATAATAATAATAATAATAATAATAATAATAATAACAACAACAACCATGACAATAATAATAATAATAATAATAATAATAATAATAATAATAATAACAATAATAATAACAATAATAATAATAATAGTAATAAACAAATAGAACAGCTCAAACATATCCCGGCGCGTTGTAAGAGATAACTAAAAGGAACGGGACAAGAGGACTGGGAACCCCCTCTTCTTTAACTTATTCCTGTGAGATATCAAAGAGGTGGAGCTGGGGGTAGAGTGACTGCTCCCCACACTGTACTTTTGAGGTGTCTGAATGTGAGTGGATGTAGTACGATAGAGTAAAAGATGTGAGATTGGGAGTGTTTTCAGTTATAGCAGGATAGATATATTGGCTTTGTATGAGACAAATATAAAAGGAAAGGGTGAAGTGGTGTTTGGTGAAGTGACTGATTGGGTATCTGGGATTTGAAAGGGAAGAGCAAAAGAGTGTGTGGCGTTATTATTGAGTGAGTAGATGACAAGTAAAATAGTGGAATGGAAGGAAAAATCATCTACGTTAATGTGGTTAAGGGCTAGGTTCGGTAGGGGATGTTTGGCTTTTGTAAGTGCGTATGGGCCAGGTTGTGAGAAAAGTGAATTTACAAGGTGTGTAGAAGGCTTGGGTGCAAGGAATTATGTAGTTGTCTTGGGTGTCTTAAATGCTATAGTGGGTGCTGGAGAGGTAGAAGGTGTCATTGAGAAGTAGCGCGTACCAGGTGAAAATGAGAGTGGTGAAAGATTGGTAGATAGGAGTGTTGAGCAAGAAATGGTAATAAGTTGCAGTTTTTTTTAATAAGAAAGATAATAACAAGTATACATGGGTAAGAGTGGGAAATGAAAGAGTGGTAGAAAGGGCATTAATGCATTATGTGTTGATACCTAGAAGAATTTTTGGAAGATTGAAAGATGTGCACGTGCTTAACGGTATGGCTAACTGTATGTGTGATAACTTTTTGGTGGAAGAAAAATTAGTTGTAGCTAAAGAATAGGGGAATATAGTGGAGGGATGTAAACGGGAGGTAGTGAAGGTTGAAGAGTTAATAAAACCAGAGGTAAAAAGTGAATATCAAGATACGTTGAAAATGGCATATGACAGAGAGAAAGTGTGAGAAACTGGTAATTTAGAGGAGGAGTGGAAGTAAGTAAAAGAAAATTTTGTTGAGATAGCAAGTGTCTGTGTGGCAAGATGATTGCTGGAGGCAGCATGAGGAATGGTAGTGAATGGTGGAATGAAGGAGTGAAGATAATAGTGGGATAGAAAAAGAGGGCATTTAAAGAATGGTTGCAGAGTAATAGCGCAGAAAAGTATGAAAGATATAGAGGGAAAATGTGGAATTAAAACGTGAGGTAGCTAAGGCAAAAAGGGCATCTAACTGGAGGTGCGATAAGTGTTTGTGTTGTTCATATGTAGAGTATAAGAAGAAGTTCTGGAGAGAAATAAAGAGTTTGAGAAAGAGTGGCGCGAGAATTGAAGAGACAGAGAAAGATGGAAATGGAAGGTTGTTACAAGGAGAGGAGGCCAGGAAAAGGTGGGTGGAATATCTTGAAAGTTTACTGAATGCTGTGGATGAGTCAGGTATAATTGCTGTTGAAGGTGTTGAGGTGCCAGTGATGGGAAAGGAGAATGAGAGAGAGATTACAAAACAGGAAGAGAGGAGAGCACTAGATGGAACTAGAGTAGGAAAATCACCAGGTATGGATGGTGTGGGGACTGAAATGTGGGCATGACTGTATTTGAGTGGCTAGTGAGATTGTTTTGATATGTGTTTTATGTTGTCAATGGTAGCAGTAGACTGGGTGTGTCCGTGTATTGTCCCACTATATGAAGGTAAAGGATATGTGCATGAGTGTTGTGATTCAAGGGGTATTAGTTTGTTAAGCATATTTGGAAAAGTGTATGGTAAAGTAGTAATTAATAGAAGTAAGGATTAAAAAGAGGATATAATCTTAGAAGTACACTTGGGTTTCAGAAGAGGTTTGGGATGTATAAATCTTATTTTTACAGTTCGGCGGATATGCAAGAAATATTTAGCAAAAAGCAAGGAGGTGTATGTTGCATTTATGGATCTACAGAACACGTATCATAGAGTTCATAGGTGAGCAATATGGAATATTATGACATTATATGGAATTGATGGAAGTTTGTTGAAAGCAGTGAAGAGTTTATGTGTAAGTAGTAAAGCATGTATAACGATAGGAAATGAAGTAAGCAAGTGGTTCCCAGTGAGAGTGGGGCTGAGAGAGGTATGTGTAGTGTCGCCATGGTTGTTCAATTTCTTTGTTGATGGAGTGGTAAGAGAGGTGAATGCTCGAGTGCCTGGTCAAGGATTAAAACTGATAGACGAGAGTGATCCTGAATGGGATTTAAGTCATTTGTTGTTTGTGGATGATTCGGTTTTAGTTGCCCACTCGTAAGAGATACCTGGTCGATTAGTGACATCATTTGGAAGGGTATGTAAGAGACAGAAGTTGAGAGTTGATATGGGTTGAATGTCGTGTTGAATGGAGAGTTACTTAAGGACTTAGGTCAGTTTAATACTTGTGGTTTGTTGTTGCAGAAAATGGTGGAAACGAAGCAGATGTAAATCAAACAGTGACTGAACGATGCAGAGTGTGAGGGATAGTGAAGGGGTTGGTAAAAAATAAAAGGTTGAGCATGATTGTGAAGAGAGTTCTGTACGAGAAAGAGATTGTACCAGGTGTGATGTATGGATCGGAGTTATGGGGAATAAAGGTGACTGAGAGATAGAAATTGAATGACAACGGTTGTAATAAATGTTGTAGCAGCTAGAGTGGATATGAATGTGATGAGGTGGTTTGGCTAAGTTGAGAGCATGGCAAGTGGCTGTCTGCTAAAGTTGTTGATGAATGCAAGAGTTGATGGGAGAAGTACCAGAGGAAGGCCAAGGTTTGGGTGAATGGTTAAAGTGAAGAAAGCACTGGGGGATTGAAGGA
>NC_090741.1:108665277-108667777 GCF_036898095.1 Palaemon carinicauda | reverse complement strand
ACTAGTCACAAGATATATGAAGCAAGAAGGAACAATCCTATCTAATGAACAGATCCATTTATTAATTAACTGGTTTATTGACCTCTTGTACTCAACAGTCTAAGTTCAAAGGTCATTGATGAACAATACAAACGTCATGGTTTATCTATAACCGTTATACTTCCAGAAAAGGAAATTTGGCATTTCATTTATGTAAATGTATCATCTAGTTCAACAAAAAAGCCAAGGAAAATTCCAAAGCCTTTTGCTAAAAAACCTCTGAAGTGAAATTAGAAGCTACCAAAAAAAAAACAAAAAAAAAACAGTGTTTCGCTATACTGAAACGTTGCTTAATCATGGGAGTAGGTGTGTATTTATGAACATATTCTAATAATCATAGCCTGTAAAGGATTAAGAGAGAGAGAGAGAGAGAGAGAGAGAGAGAGAGAGAGAGAGAGAGAGAGAGAGAGAGAGAGAGAGACTGTAAAATATACATATCTTGAAAATACATAATCTACTGCAATAATCTCTCTCTCTCTCTCTCTCTCTCTCTCTCTCTCTCTCTCTCTCTCTCTCTCTCTCTCTCGTTAATGAAGGGTTTCTAGATTACGTAACGCAATTACTGTTTTTAACTTCACATTTTGTGAAAGTCCACGCTGTTACATATGGGATTATCAATTAGTGTTATTAATTTTACATCTTACAAAGTTTTGAATTTATTATGAATTAATCATATATATATATATATATATATATATATATATATATATATATATATATATATATATATATATATATATATATATATATATATATATATATTACAAAGACAAAAAGATATGAATATCAAGAGATCTTTTGAACTGTGTTGTTTCATATATAACAGCCCTTTTCTCGAAAGTTATGTTAATCATATTGGAAAAGAGTAACTCAAATTCAAACAACGAAAAAGAAGAGGAGGCAACAAGGGATACCAAATGCCCATGGCCCCATGAAAGAAACAAGATAAAGTAATACTTTAAAAAATATATAGAAGGAAAAGCCACAGACGTGTTGTAGGGAAGGAAGAGGAGAAGAATGTGTAATGGGAGGGAAAAGGAAAGGGTGAGGGAGGGAGAGGAAATGCGGAGAAAATTGCTACAAGTCGTGCTGAGAATTTAAAACGAAAAGAAGTTATTGGATCGGGGCCCAAAGACGGGGGGAAGAGGCGGGGGGGGGGGGGGGGCTGGGAGAGCTGAGATAGAGAGCCAACTGCATCATAGGAGGGAAAGGAAATGATGAGGAAAAGAGATGGTTTTCAAATGTCCATCTTCAAGCCTTTCTTCTCTAGTACTCCTTTCCATGATAAAAACCTTTCTTGAGGTTCGTCTTCTTTTTCTGCTATAAGGACTCAATCATCAACAAACAACAGGTCTGATAGTTAGTATGGAAGGGAATATAGAAATAAATTAAGAATAAGAGGGAAAGAATGAAATTCTATATCTCTTAACATCAGATAGGTTTTGGAATTCCCCAAATGATAAGTTATTATTTTCTATCATCACTAGGTAAGCTACAACCATATTACGAAATGTATTCATCAAGGAAAGGAGAGAAAATTAAATATAGAAATTATACTTTATATGCGAAGTAATGAATAAGAAATATAGAACATTCAAAGATCAGTAAAAACATTAAAATAGATCATATGAAAACTGTAAAAAGATTTATGTAAACCAGTTAAACAAAAAAACATTCACTGCGAGTTTTGAAGTTCCACCAAACTCGAATGCAAGATTAGGAAGATCATTCCACAGTCTCTCTCTCTCTCTCTCTCTCTCTCTCTCTCTCTCTCTCTCTCTCTCTCTCTCTCTCTCTCTCTCTCTCTCTCGTGGTCAATTAAAGTTTCAGCTCAACCAAAGATTCTTTTTTTCCTATGGTGTATACTAACTTACTGTTATAAATGTTAATATCTCCAGTGATCTAAATATATAAGTTCATTTTTTCTATATAGATCACAACACATTATTCCGGACATAAATTAGCGAAAGAGTAAAAAAAAAAAAAAAGACAATATAAATAAGGACTAGTTAAATATTAGACGAAACGTCTACGTAAGCAAACACAAGTACGAAGCTTTGAAAATGTATGAGATTCACATGAGGAAAAATAACAAAGGATAGAAAAAAAAATAATAACTCTTTCAGTATCACATTATTTGTCTTTATGGGCAAGCACAGAAACTTTGCCTTAGAAACCTATTTCATATTTTCGGTACATTTTCCTCCCCTCTCATTCATGGCGACCAGCAAGGCAAGACATGGGATTCCACAATGGGCCATCTTTGGAGACACATTAGTGAACTAACACAACCACAGTTGCTTGCTCTGGAATAACTTAGAATTGATATTCACGTATTTCTTATAATTCAGAATGTTCCTTACTCGCTATTTGTTTCGTTGCAATAATAATTTCTTTCAGTTGGTTTCTTATTAACGATCTCTCTTAAAAGGTCTATTTAAATTATTCATTCTGCTCATGA
>NC_090741.1:108652777-108657777 GCF_036898095.1 Palaemon carinicauda | reverse complement strand
GAGTACAGAATAATGGTTTGATGTTGGAGTGTTAGCCCAGAGCAGCTACTCACCTTAACTAAAGGGTTTCTTCTATCCTTACCAAGAAGAAATTAGCCAATTAACAATTGCAGAGCAGTAGTTAACCCTTTGATAAAAGAAGATCCATTTGGTAATCGCAGTGTTGTCAGATGTAAGATGACAAAGGAGAATGTCGAAAGAATTGGCCAGACTGTTAAGCGTATGTGTAGGCAAAGTAAGAAATGAGCCGTAACCAGAGAGAGGGATCGAATATAATACTGTCTGACCGGTCAAAAGACTCAGTAACTCTCTTTCGGTAGTATCTCAATAATTTCGAATAAAGGTACCTTGATATAGGCTCGAGATGCGTACGTAATTTACGATTTGTCATCCGTTTCATTGGAAAGAAAATAAATGGTGATATTAAGGCTGATATGGATATTACATTTCAGTTCTGTAGAAACACAAAAATAATCCCTCAGGCATTCAACATTCCATCTATAAACACATCACAAACCACTTTAGTAATAAATGAATGTATATAGACTAACACAATACGATAATTACATATGCAAAGCTTAAAAAAATAGAAATATTAAATGAATAAATTCGCTATCAAAATGGAAGAAGAGAAAGATAACTAATTGTGTTTATCAATAGAGGAATTATTAAAAATAGATTGATAGATTGAAGACATCTATCATTCTCGCGGAAAGGGAAGAACTTTTAAAAGAAGAAAGGAGTAAACCAACAAACAGAGCTTTCGTCATTTTTACGTTCCATCTCAGGATTCTTCTGACTCAGTCAGAGAAAATTATCAAGTGATGTGTCAGTCTGGAATTAAAAGATTGATAATCAATGGAGAGAAAACTTTGGTTTAACAAAAGGACATTATGAAAGATAATATGCCACATTCTCTAAAAATCAAAGTATCTATATAGTGTTCTGCCAGTGTTTACTTTTCCATCAGAAACTTGGAGCCATACTAAATTATTAGAACAGTAGATAGTTACAACTGAAAGAGTTATGGAAAGAATAATTATGGGAATAACATTAAGGAACAGGAAAAGTGCTATAAAAAAGAAAGAAAAAAAAATCGCTGTTGCGTTTCTTTATATTTTAATGTGACAAATTTATTACTATCATAAATTAGTGTATAAACATTTATGTTCCTTATAAATATAGCCACTGAATAAAACTTCAATAAAGCAGTTACCTGTTTAACCGGTTTTATGTTTTACCTGATCACGAAGACCCCTCCCCTCTAAAGAGGCACACTCGTTTGGGAGAAACTCTGTAAATAATGCAGATAATTTGATGTTGGTTTCCATAAAAAAAAAAAAAAAAATCTTATTAGCCATTTCACTTTTCCTTTCATATACAGATCGATAATATTTACATTATTCTTATAACAATATATTTTTCCAGATTGATATGACTTATTGCTAATTTCTTTTCTTATTCGTTCATCTTTATTTTCCATTTTAATTTTTTTTCTATTTCCATCTATTATATTATTTTCCTTTATTTTCTTTTGTAGGTTTTTATCACTATTTTAATGTTATTATTATTTTTTTTTCCATTTCGTACCGTAAGGTAAATTTCATGACACTGAAAATAAAGAATAAACATATGAGAAAGTTATCATGAAATGAGATGCACAATTATTAAAAAGAATATACGAACCTCATTAAAGACCGTTAACATAAAAAAAAAGAGAGAGAGAGAGAGCAGGTTTTCAGTAAACAATATCAAGGACTGTTTCCAGGAGATTCTCTTCTTGAAATTGGCCCGTGTGGAGGAGTTGGGATTTCTAGGTTTTGAGCTTTGCTGTTTCCATAGATTCCTGAATGATTGGTATCCAATCTCAATGTTCTCGAGCATGGTAAAGGAATGGCCGATTACTTCCTAATTGGACTGAAGAGGAACCGGGTTACGTCTGTCTGCTTTGCAGCACCCCTCAACTCTGCTTCAGACTCCAACGTCGGTCGTCATGCTGCTGTCATTTCATCGTTATCCTGTCCGTCATTTGTGTTCCTGATCTTGAAATGACACTTTCACAACTCATCCCACTTACAGGCTGCCTTCGTGCAAGAGTTGGTGTCTTGCCTTTTTGCTTAGCAAACTAAAACAAAGAATGGCCGATGATGTTTCTATATCTAGTTCATGCCGTGGTGACGTCATCCTGTGCAATAGCCGATGATATGGCGGAACACATTGGACATTGGGGCGACGGCTGCTGATAATATGAGGGACACCTTCCTTTATGATCGGACCACGGGTTCATGATAAGGAACCCTAGTAAATGGAAAATCTTATTCACAACCATGCAGTTATCCAAACAACTCAAATATCTTGTAAATAGGAAGCTGGAAAATGTATTTAATTCACTATTGAAATAGGACTAACCACGTAGCGAATGCTAAAAGTGCATATATCTTAATTTTTATTTTTTTTATTTTACACACCGACATGCTTCTTATTTAAATTTTACTATTCAGATGCTAAACTCTTAACAACTTTCGATGTAACCCTATAAGAGCTGAAAGTTAATCTAAAAATCAAACTAGGTCAATGCTTATGCACTCCTTCTCTCTGCACTCGCTAAGGCACGTCAAGTAGCAAAGTTAATTAATAATACTTATTATTAGATAAAGACAACGAAAATAATTGGAATAGAATATACTACTAATCAAGCTCAAGTGAGTGTCTAAAGCAGAGTCTTAACCTATGTTTCGTCCGTTGGTTGGGACTACGGCTTGTGCTGAGGCTCCTGAGGTCAAGTCCTTGAAAGGCAACGGCTTGCGATAGGGGTTTTAGGACAAACTACTTACTCCTCCCCTCTCATGGTAAGTCACAGCACTAGAAAATTATCATTACATTGCTTCTATAATCTATTGGTTTTAGATTACCCAAGAGTAAATTGAATAGTTCTATAATTAATCGGCTCATGTTGACACAACAAAATATAGTATGTAAGTATTTTTGCATTCTACACGTTACGATTATAAGTTCCTGTTGTAACAATAAAATTTCATAGCTTTCAGTCTATATATAATCCATATGTTCCTACTGAAACAACAAATGGAAGTAATTTCACAGTGGCTCAGTTGGTCTTTTCCTTCCTAAACAAAAACAAATATATTCTTTCCACGCTTCCATGATGTGTTTGTTCTTTTATGAACAACAAAAGTTTTTCTTTTTCACTGAGTCTATGAATTATATGTTCCCATCTGAGTACCAAATACTTAAAGTTTTCCTTGATTATATAAAGTATTGTCTCTACCCGAGAGAATAAACAAAATTATTTTTTTCTGTCGTTTTAGGATTTATATGTTTTTTTTCTGAAAGTGGCAAGAAAAGGAACGTCTGACGCACTACTGCCAAGACATTTGCCAGGACTTCCCGATACCTAATATTTATCTTAATGGCCATTGGATCCAGTGACTCCATTAACCCTCGTTCATAATTCTCTCACCAGATGCCTCTGCTGTTCGGGACTCCAGGAAAATAGATAGTTCATACGTTAAATAATTGATTATTAGTCCGGAAGTTTACTCATGAGTTTTCTTTTCCTGTAGAACAGTAATTTTTTTTATAATAGATATAAAATTTAAAGTCATATCAGTATTAGCAACATAATAATTTTGATCTTTAAAATAATAATAATAATAATAATAATAATAATAATAATAATAATAATAATAATAATAATAATAATAATAATAGTTATTATTATAATTTCATTATTATTATTTTTTTTTATGAAATTCAGTTTTCTTCTGTGATAATTCTCTTATTATTGCTCCTATAAATACACTAAAACCTCAATGTCCACAGTTATACTTTCCCATTATTGCAAACATATTTACTTCAATGATTTCAGTTACTAAGGGAAAAAATCCATTTCCTAAAAAAAAGGATTGTATGAAAATGTTACGGACATGAATACGCCACTTAAGATTAATGCAGGTCAGAATCATTTTATTTTTGAATATATATATATATATATATATATATATATATATATATATATATATATATATATATATATATATACATATATATATATATATATATATATATATATATATATAGAGAGAGAGAGAGAGAGAGAGAGAGAGAGAGAGAGAGAGAGAGAGAGGGGGGGGGGGTCCCTTGATTTGACTCGGTTGGTGTATAAGTTCAAGACATTAATTTTTCTCTACAAGTTTTAAGCAAAGTTACCAACACATTTAATGATATTCTGGTTGAAAAAAAAAATCACTACCCAGTTAAATATTGGCCGTAAAAAAAACGGTAAAAATCATAGAATTAATGTTGCCATGCATTTACCGTTTTAAAAACAGATATACTGATGTAAAGGAATTATATTACCGTCCTCAACCCGGAAAACCTATTAAAAAAGTAGGGTAAATATTACGGTAGTCTGTATTTTACTAAAATAAGGATGAAGACAATATTTTTACGGACAATATATGAATAAAATTAAATTTTTCCTTAGTAGTGTAAGATTCACTAAATTGAATAATTAATCAGCCTTCACAGGAAGGAACTCTTACACGACCCAAAAGAACACTTCAAAGAACCAGACTATTACACTCGTTAGTTCAAGTTCTATTGTTAAAGGGTAATTAATTCCCGAGCTATCTGATTAAGTCATATTATAAAGAGTTATTACCCAAATCATATGAAAAATTGTATGAAAAAGATAAACGAAATTTATTAAAAATAAATGAGAAAATTTTTGCCCAATAACTCAATATTTCTATAAAGAAACTTGAAAATATAAACGAGAAATATTAACAATAAAAAGTAGAACTGAAAGAAGGCTTGTGATAAGGAAACTAAACCAGAGGAAGAAAGTTAAAAGCTGTGACTTTGCTTAATTAGGTCAGTGTGCATCAATCATGGAAATGCTTTATACTTCGGGATTCCAAAATGTACAGACATCTTTTTTTTACACAAGAATATTTCATCTAATATGATAAGGATGATGA
>NC_090741.1:108617777-108625277 GCF_036898095.1 Palaemon carinicauda | reverse complement strand
TATAAAGAATCCAATTCAACGCTCAAATTCCTATCTTTAACCTTTCCTTTCTTACCCTTTTTCTTACCTACCACTTTCACCCATTCATGATCATCTTCACTCTCATCCTGAACTTTCTTCTTTTCCCTCTCCATATTACTTTTATCTTTCTATTCTTCCTATAACATTTCTGTTCATCCTTACTATGCCTAATTCATTTATTTTCAAACTCACTATTACTACCTTCAATATCACTTACCTTAGCCTTCTCTTTCACTATCAACCCATTACCTGAAGCAGAAGCCACTCCTCCGACTGCGCCTTCACCCATGAACGTTACCAATCCCCAGTACTTGCCCCATCATAGCTTCTAATCGTTTCTCCATTCGTTCCTCATTCTCTTGCATCTTCATCTCAAAAACTTCCTCTCTCTCTAGAGTTCCTTGAATTTCCCTCAGTTTCCTATGCATCTCCTCATTCTCCTATCTTGACCCCTTATTCTCTTGCAGCAGCTTTTCTTCTTGCTCCTTACTCAGCCGCAAGTTCTCCTTCAAAACCCTTAACTGTTCTTCCATTTATTATCAGCTTTATATTTAATCTTTTAATGCTAATTCCGTCCTTCGTCCAACAGTCCAGTGTGATGCGTGTTACGGCATTTCCTATTTCTTTTATAAAGCACTTTGATAATATTTTAATTAATAAAAGTATCTCAGTCAATCATATCAGTGCAAATAATTATTTATATTTAGACCCTCAGGAAAGTGGGTGATGGTAAAATGCCGTATAGTTCCTTAAATTTACTTTTTGAATTTAGGTGAACATTAGTTTTACAGTATTCTTTTATGTTGAATAATTGGGTTTTAAATACAGACTGGAAAAACAAAAACTCTTGAAGATTGGAGGCTGCAACCGTAGACTTCTGCTACACACTTCAGCTTTCTGGATGCGAAAGCCATGATTTCTATGAGGGCGATATGGGGATCGCTTCTTCGTAGATGTGTCCAGTCATTGACACTCTTCTTGGTAATTTCTCCTTCATCGAAGATAATCTTATACCTACCGGTTGAAAGGTAATTTGTTGGCTAATAGGGAACTCGGTCCATGAGGTCCTGCTTTGGTTACTTAAAAAGTTTCTTTTTGTTAACTTGATGTTTAGTAAGTGCAGGCCAACTCTGCACCTGATGTGGGGCCTCGCCCCATGACGGGGGGAGAGGAAGAAGAGACAACCGAATATGGCTGTTTACAGTAGGAAAGAGTGCACTTCCTCTATGCCTTCAACGGTTTAAGTAGCTTAGAATAAGGGCGTTGTAATTGCGTCACGTCATATGACTCTTCTTGTGTTCTATTGGTCCCTTCTTCTGACGTAATGGTAACGTCATATGTCGCTTTTGGTTTCTCGGCAGGCGAACCGGAGTGCATTTCAGTTGCGTGAGTCACTCGATATGTTTCATTGTTTGACCGGTTGTTTTGGCTAACTTAACCTGCAACGTAGGCACTTTTCATCAACATTGGCTTTCGAGTACCACTTCACTACGATTCTAATTTTCTCCTCTCTCTCTCTCTCTCTCTCTCTCTCTCTCTCTCTCTCTCTCTCTCTCTCTCTCTCTCTCTCTATCGTTGAACTAACGAATAAAACTCATAAAATACTTAATCAAATACACATATCTCCTTATATAGTATGAAATTTTCTCCTTTACATGACACCACTCGGTCACGTACCTGAATTCCTGTGGAATTCACATTTTATTAACTCATTTCATGGTTTACCCAAAAATAATTCATCAATAAATCATCATCACCAAAAGAAATACATTTCAACACAATAAATCAAAATCTTCATCATCAAAAGAATATGCATTTCAACACAATAAATCAAGATCATCATCATCAAAAGAATATGCATTTCATCACAATAAATCAAAATCATCATCATCAAAAGAATATGCATTTCAACACAATAAATCAAAATCATCATCATCAAAAGAATATGCATTTCAACACAATAAATCAAAATCATCATCATCAAAAGAATATGCATTTCAACACAATAAATCAAAATCATCATCATCAAAAGAAAATTATCATCAATCATTTATAAAATAATGCATTTGCATACGTTTATCATCAATATATATCTAGGAAAAATTTTCCTGTTCCCTTCAAATAATTCTACACAATATTGAAACATTATTTTTTCTTAATTCTTATAATGGAATATTTAATCCTTAATTCACTGGGTACGTAAGACAAAATTAATAATGTCTACTGTGTTCAACTGTGCAAGTAATTATGAAATGCTTTACATTTAACTCATATTTTCCATTACCTATGACCTCAAAATCTCGGTCTTATTAATGTAAACACAAAAAATAATTTCTTCAATGCAATGCAATAAATGGCAGAAAATAAATGTTCAAACATACATATCATCCATTCAAATCAATCAAAATATTTCTGCAATAAAAAAATAATTGTGTCATGCACATTATCACTCATCAAGAGTATTAGTCCTTTGTAATCAATATTAACAAACATTTGTTAAACATCATTAGGGTACCTTATTTACTCATCAATGTTATCATGATATATCATTGTTATTTAATGGCATCAAAAGAAACATTTCTTACCTCCTTCATAAAAATTCATCAAAACTATTCAAACTCTTCTCATAAAATAAGGAGTAAAATCAAAACACAAATATATCAACGTCTTAAATCATCAAACATCATAATCATTTCATAATAAAGAAACATATTCAATACATAACAAAAACATGTTTATAAATTTGAATTTTATATGCATCTTGTTTGTATATTAGTTTTATCTCAAAACTTCAATTCTAAAATATATTGCATTCAGAAGGATATTCATGAAATTCAAGTGACATGAAATTTAACATTTCAATGTTAAAACTTTTCTTTAATAGAAATCATTTGCAGACTGTCTCAATTAAAACACCTTATTTATCCTTTCTTTCAAAGATTCATCTACTACACAGGCATAAAAATCAATTAATTTGTTTCCACACTCACTCTTTTTAACTTCAAAATGAAAGGGTTCAATGATTATAATTCTCCATATGTACTTAATTGTACACTATTACCTGCATAATTATTATGGGCCTAAAATACCCCTTTGAGAAAATCAACTTCTCTAAGTTCATTATTGGTGCACATTTTATATATTTTAATTACTTAAATCTCTTCTTTCTTCATTTGGTTAGCTATATTCAGTTTATTTTTAACACATTGGTCATCTTTTATAGCATAGATTGTTTTCATTTTTACCCTTTCCTCATAATTATTCAATTAACTTGATCAACAACGAAACATAATAAAATTCATTGTATACATGCATTGTTATCATTTTTACACGTGTTACACAAAAATATCAATGCATTGCCTAAAAAATGCAGTAATAATTCTTTTGTTCTAATGGCATCATTATTTAATCAAACTTGCAAACAAAATCTATACATTTGTAAATATTCAATCACCTATGGGTTTATATTTCACCTGTCGTCATTACCCAAACTTTATCAAAAGGTTTCATCTTAGTTTGCAATTCAATACTTTATATGGTCCATTAATTAATTGTTTGGAGACAAATTCTAGGATAACACACTTATACTAATAATATTTCATTCATTGGGTACCCTCGATATTTGAATGAGTGCCTCGATAGTTTGATTTCATTTCCCAGGGAGTTTAATGGTCTTTCTTAAATCTACCTAACATCTGAGGTTTCCTATATACCGAGTTATTTCAAAGTAAATTTGTTCTCCACAAGTAATTGTTATTAGTCTTCTATGTTGGTCTATATATAGTTTGTAGGACATCCTCTACCCTTTCTATTATTTTATTGGCCCCTTTTTCTTTCTCTATTTTAATGTGACTTGTCATGGATTATTTCACCCTCCTTGCTTCAAGAAAAATATTGCACAGTTTCAGTAATCACTAGTAAATTCAGGTGCATTGCCCGAGAGAGTATCTCGAAACATGAATGTCTAGTTATTCATCCTGGTCTCAAATTATTCTGTTACAGACTCATCAACCCTTTCTTTGTTAAATCAAATTTTATGTAGACCAGTATGTTTTTATTATTTGTCAAGTTCTGGGAACAGAGTCCCTGGTAGTCCATTGGTACCACCACTATGGGATTCTTGCCTTTATATGATCTTTATACTTTTTAAATGTAGGCTTTAATTTTAAAATCTCAAATATCTACGTTAGGTTAAAAAATAATTCATCATCAAATGCATTCTTTGATTACTGGATGTCCTACTAACTTAAGCATGAGTTTTTGTTAGTACTTAGTTAGTATGTTAGGAATTTCTATTCATGAACAATTATTTTTCCCTATTCTGTGTATGTATTCCTTTAAGCAGTATGCAATCATGTTATATGATTCCTATTTGGGAGTAATTCACCTACAACATTTCTATTAACCTTTGATTTCTCTTGTTCTATTTTAATTATTCCTATTTCTAGGTTTCTTACTTGACAACTGAAACAAAATATTGGTAGTTATATTTTTTTTTAACATCTTTCTGTCTTGTTAAATAATCTTTCTTTTATCATCTTAAACTTACAAATAATGTGATTTACCCTCGACATACATCTAGTACTTTAAGGTTACTAAGATTTCCTTTATTCTTTCATCAACAATAGTCCTTATTGGACAGTAAAATCACAATAATTTTTATTATTAATAAGTACATATACTCTATGCCCTAAAAACATTTCTAAACTTCTCTAGACCATTATTTGGATAATCTATCCTACTCGGTTATTTTTCATTTAATTTAAGACTACTCTCATGATTCATTACACTTCTTCGGGTTCCATCTTTTTAATGAGACATTTACTTTTATATTTATGAGGCTTCACACATTATTTTTATATCTACTGGTTAAGAGATTGGGTTAAGGTAATGTAGGATCAAAAATTAATTTCTCTGCAAATGAAATAGAAGGCTATAAATAATTATAGCCTTCTATTTCATTTGCACACTACATATTTTTAGGTTAACTTTATTTTAAGGCTTGGCTTCATTAGAAAATGCTGCTTATCATTCCATAAGATCCTATCATTCCTAAAAATCTTCTACATCTGCCAAATCTTAGTGAAGCAGGATTTCCACTTTAACCCTTAATTCTCTACATATCTTATATCTATCTACACTTTTCACTTACCCTATTCAAATCTATGGATGGGTCACTCTTTAATCTGGTTCTTTATCCTGCTATTATCTCCATTCTAGACTAGTTCTATTATTTTTATGGCTCTATATTCTTACTAAACTTAGTAACATCATTCTATAGGCTTATTTATTCTGTCTCAAAATTCTAGATCAACACCCTGTTGTTAGTTAGAGGAGCTGAGTGAGCCCGTCGACTTCACTCTAATTTCTAACATTCTTCAAAATGCTATTAGCTGCGAATGGGTTGTATTCTTTGACCATGGTACTTACAATATTCTCTATGTATTTTACTCCTCAATAATCGAATCAAACATTATCTATTATCGGGATAGACATGTCATTTATATTTTACTTATGATGATCTAACTAGTCTAATACTTCTATCCTCACCGGAGATTTATAAGGAAACTTATTAATTCATTTTGACACTCACCGTGTTGGCTGATAGGTAATATTTCACGATTTATACCGGTATTTAAAAAGTATTAGTAAGTTTTTGCAGTTTCCCTGGCCCCGATGTTTCTATTCATTCTGCCCAACCTATCGCCTGAAATGGCTAATCTCTGCCTATTTCTTAGCTATTCCTAAATCTATGCTCCTTATGGTAAATTATGCCCCTTTCTGATTACCTAGCTGTAATCTCTACTCCTTTATTTTAGAAGTTATTACCCGCCATTCAGATGAGTTATTTTATCCGCAGTAGTATCAATTACTTAGTGTGCATTTATTTTCCTTCATCTGAACGGCATTATTGTCTCTTTTGACAGACTCTGGCATCTTATTTTTAGTTAACCTATCATCTTAATCTCTGCTGGTTATTTTTTATTTAGGCATCATTATTACTTTTCTAGCTGAACTCTAGCTTTTTATATTTTCAGTACTGATCAGACTTTATATTTACTTAATAGCATCATAACTCATTTATTATTCATATTCCTATATCTTCATCTTAAATCTTTGTGCCTAAAAGCAACATATTTCTTTTAATTCATATGCCTATGGATTCATTTGCCTATGACATTTATTTCTTGGAATTCCCTTTTTATTTAGGCTATTCTATTTTATTCACTGAATTATATGTCAACATGATATTTTATTTATATTACGCTTAACATATATTTACAAGGAGTATATTAATTTTTGGCTACTCTTCCTATTTCTTAACTTTCTTATTTCTCCTTGTCTTTTTAGTTAATTACCATTTCCCTTTCTTAGCCTGGAGTCTGTTTCTTCTGTCAAATTCGTCTCCTACCAAGTAGCCGTTTTGTAAGACTTGTTTTTGACAAGTAGAATCATACCCTGACTATTTTATTTTTATTTTAAGCCTGCACTTTTCACAAATAAAATTCATACTTCATCATTGTATCGTTTTGAACGATATCTTAAGGCTCTATTGGGCAATGTTACAAAAAAATGACATCTTTATTCATCATTTGGCCCATTTTGGCATTTAATTCTCTACCTAACCTGACGGTGCATACCTGTTTATTTTTACTTGTTTGCATTTCATTTCTGCAAATCATTTATTTTCACCCTTAAAATCTGGAAGCAGGTATTTTTTAATTATTCATCAATGTATTACATCCTAGCATATCAATTTTATTTGCCAGAGACTCTATAAAATAAAATAGTCACTTACAACGTGGATGTACCTCCGCTACATATGCCTATCTTTCTTATATAATATTTTTTGTCTGCCTGACTTCCTTTCTATCCGGCTAACTACTATTAATTCATTTCTTTTTCACTATTTGGAGGATTTGTATTTCACTTTCTTTGTGCCGGAGGGCGTTCTGAGAAGTGTCTTTGTTTGTTTCACTATGGGTTTTTTATTTCTGTGCCTGTCTGTTTGCCCTATATGTCTCCCCTTTTTCGTTATTCTGTCTGATTTCTATCCCCTTTTATGTAATCTTTCCCTAGACTTGAATGTGTCCTCTCTATTTGTTTTAACGGTTTTTTAACTAAATTTCTGCCCATCATTCTGTTCAACTTTAGGGTAATTTGCGCCTCGTTCCAGTCTACTGTTCTAACTTCCCTGAAACTATCTAAATTATTCAGAATTTCTCTGGTAAGATTTGTGGCTATTAGCTCCTTAGGATTTTACCTCTTGATTTCCTATCATTTTTGCTAGTTTCCCTTTCTCTTCGTAAAACTCATATCTAGGATGCTACTTGTCACATATTTTAATGCCTCATTTATTTCTACATATAAGGAATTAGCATTAGCAATAAACTTACCTTTAGCAAAGGTATCACGTCCTTTTGACTGTTGCTACGTGATCCTCCATTGGTGTGGCAAATTCATTTACCAAGCCACCCT
>NC_090741.1:108595277-108610277 GCF_036898095.1 Palaemon carinicauda | reverse complement strand
CTATTTCTTCTATTATTATGTCAAACTCCTTAGTATTTGGGGGTCTGTAAACTACAATATTCACTAGTTTTTCATATTCAAATTCTACCACAATGAATTCACATTTTGTGTTGCTGTATTTTTCACAGACTTTTCCTTAATTTATGTCTGTTCCATATATTGCGGTTCCCCTTTATTCCTAGTTGTTCTGTCTGATCTATATGTTTGGAAACCGTTTATCTTGTCATCACTGCCAGTCTCTTGGGAATACCATGTTTCTCTTAAATTTAATATATCTATTTTTTCTTTTAATTTGGGCTAGTTCTTCTAAGAACTCTATTTTCCTTTTACAGTTACTCGTGACTAAACCCGGTGCATCCATCATTATTATAGTTTGTGTTTCATCCCCATTATTTAATATTGGTAATAACGGATTCTCCCATGCTTCCTTCCTGTTCTGATATGATGCTCTTTTCTTCATTTCCAGGAATTCTGCCATTAAAAAATCCAACTTTTCTTTTATATTTGCTCTTTCACCTTCATATTTATTTTTGTGTGTATACCTGCATCTATCCCCATATCGGCACCTATGATTATCTTCACTTTAATTTCAGTCTATTGTCCTGGGGAAACACCTGTGTTGATTACGTACATACGTATATTCATTGACAATCTCCAGAGGTTCCTACACAACCCTTATTTGTAGGTTCTCTGCATTTTCATTAAACATTATCTTTGTTTTAATCAAATTAATTATCAGTGCTACATTTCTGTTTCTTTATTCAAAGCATCTAACATATGCAATTCATCCCCTGATTAATTAAACAGAAGTATGTAATTTGCTCATCATAAGTTGGAAAGGTTTTTGACAATATTGTTAATCCCTACGTTTTCCCCAGTCAAAATTCTTAAAAACTTCTCCTGGGCCTGGTGTTAATAATTTAGGAGAGATGGAGTCTCTCTATGTAAATCTTTTCTCAGTATATTTACATAATAGCAATATATCAGAAGGTGGCCTCATCCACCTTACTACTCATATGACAGAGAGAATCTTGGAAATCCCGAAACCACTGTCTTGGCCTCCTTTTGGGAAGGGAGTCTTGATAGGTCAGCGAATCCTCCTTCGCTGTTTCTATAATTCAAATATCTATCTTTAAACCTCCTGGCTGACACGGCGATGGACATCGCCTTGTAGAATATGCAAAAAGAACTCGCAGAGACGTCTCTCCCTCCAGACCACTGCTAAATTGTATCTTCAATAAAAGTTTTATTGTTTCGGGAATCATTTTTTTTTTCTTTTGGATTTACTTGATAAAGTTGGTTATCTTAAGAGTGCTGTGATGGTTGGTTTTGTATTTTTTTCATGCTACTAACTTTATAGAATAATCTTTTTCTACCTCTAAAGATTTGTGCTACATCTTGAATAAAAATATAATTTTATATTGAATTGAATATCCATCTAAATTTTTAGTGAAGTGTCTAATCATGCTTAGCAATTTAGTGATATCGAAGAAAATATTCAATTCTTTAAGTAAATATCATTTACGAAATCACAAGAAACGTAGAATGTTATAGAATTCGAAAAAAAGTTAACCTCCGCCAAGGCTATGTAGTCGACTTGGAAAAGATAAATACCCGTAAAACTTCTTATTTGTGGTAGAAGCTTATGAGGTCCACCTTTGTGGACTATTTAAAATATTCTGCGTAATTCTTATATCAAACAATCGAAAATACAAAATACACAATGCAAAAGGAATCTACAAGCTATTTACAAACTATATCTACAACCTATTTAGTTTATATTTTCCTTATCCCAACTAAATGAAAAAAGAAATGGGAATGCTGTGATAGATTTACCTGTACAGAACTTATTAGAATGATTCTCCATTTCCCTCGCTAAAATATCAAAATGTCTTCGTATTAGGTCAAATAACTCTTCTTGGTTATTGAAGCTATTTTTTTTTTTATTCTACTTAAGGGATCCCCATTTTCATTTATTATATTTGATCCTTAAATGCTGTAGACAAGTCTTTTCCAGAATATTTTCTCCCAGAACTTTCTCAAGTTACTCACAATTATTTTGAGACGTTTTCATTTTTAGGATAATGCACCGAAAAAGTTCAAATTTTTTATATAAAGCTTATAAAAATGGTATCAATTTAATGCTTAGATTCTTTTAAGCAACTGAAATCATGTGGAGTAAGCTTCAATATAATTGTATACACCAAAAATGATATGAAAGTAATATTAGTTTTTAGTAATATTAATATTAGGATTTCTTTGAAGTTTGCAGGAGTTATCTTTATTCAAAAACTAGATCTTTATGTTTACATTAATTATTCTAACACCACTTGGAGTCAGACCTATATTTACAATTCAATGGAATTATTTACATGGTAATTATAGCCACTTTAATGATTAATTAGGTATAAAGTACTTTTTGGTAATCTTTGTTCAAATAAAAATTATTATTCGGTAAATATAATTGTTTTTTAAAGAATTATGCCGATTCTTTTTTTAATTGTGATGAAAGTGTTTTCTTTTTTTCCCCTGATATTCAAATATTTCTTAATCACTTCCATTCAAATAACGAAAATGATGATGGTGAGGATGATGATGATAATACTGACAATATAAATCATAGTAACAACAACAACAACAATAATAATAATAATAATAATAATAATAATAATAATAATAATAATAATAATAATAATAATAACAATAATATATATCCGCACTACTGTTTATTGATCTATTCAATAAATAATTCAATATTTTTATGGTCTTGTTATGACAGTCTATATCCGTAAATTTTCTTAGCAATCTATTTCGGAAGCCGTGAAGTATTTTTCACGGGTCGGTGAAATATATGAAGCCTCCATTAATTAAAGTGATTACAATTCAACCTACGACTTCTTTGTCACAGGGAGAGAGAGAGAGAGAGAGAGAGAGAGAGAGAGAGAGAGAGAGAGAGAGAGAGAGAGAGAGAGAGAGAGAGAGAGAGAAGGGGGGAACGTCCTTCATTATATATCGTAAATCTCTAACAATCCCTTCGGTTTTCTATCGTTAAAACCTCACATGAAAAGATCCCTTCATTATAGACGTCAAAATCCAAAGAATCTTCATTTTCTGTTTTCTTTTATGAGAGAGAGAGAGAGAGAGAGAGAGAGAGTGTGTTTCCTCATTAACGGTGTTAAATCAAACTGATCCTTTGGTATTTTTATTTCCACATGAGTAAAACATTAGACCTACGCTCGAAGGAAGTATATCAGATCAATTCTGATTCTGGAAAGAAAAATAGAATATCTTATTTGGTTTTAAAGTGTTAATTGTATAATTTGCAGCAAATGTTTTTATAGTTCATATAGGAAATAACCGTTTTAGTGTTGTTACTCTTTTTTAAATATTTCATTAATATTCAATTATTTCTCATATCGTTTGTTTATTTCCTTTTTTCCTTTCCTCACTGGGCTATTTCTCCCTGTTGGAGCCTTGGCTTTATATCATCTTGCTTTTCCAACTAGGGTCGTATCTTACCTAATAATAATAATAATAATAATAATAATAATAATAATAATAATAATCAATGTTTTTTTTACACCCTATACATTACGATGACGTTAAATTTTTTGCTGAAAATTAACAGAAATGCGGCCTTAGTAGTAAAAACTTCTCTTCTTTTATAGAGACAATGTAACATTCATATAGCTAAACACCTTGAGTTCGATCATTGAAGTGGATCTTTGCAGATATACTCAGTATTGAATTTTGTAATTTATTTAAGTACTATGGGGTACAACTTTCATGGGAGAGAGAGAGAGAGAGAGAGAGAGAGAGAGAGAGAGAGAGAGAGAGAGAGAGAGAGAGAGAGAAAAAAAAAATGGTAAAGGTAATAGGAGTGCATCAGATATTCGTACGACAAGAATCCTTGTTTTCTTTTCGATCAAAAGATATTGCTAAGAAATTACACTAATCAGTTTCTTTATCAACAACATAAATGTTTGATCGTTTACATATTATGTGCTTCTCTCCCATAAGAATCCAATGAAACTTTACTGATGTTAGGTAAGGGTGTGCAGCAAAGGTCATGTTTCTGTATTACTTTTTTCTTGAACTGATAAATAGTAAAGTTGGTTACACCTTTATTTCAGGTATTTTTTTTTTATATATATTGATTTAAAAATAATAACAGTAATAAACTTCTCTCTCTCTCTCTCTCTCTCTCTCTCTCTCTCTCTCTCTCTCTCTCTCTCTCTCTCTCTCTCTCTCTCTTAAAAAAAAAACAGAGAGGTTAGACTGTCGTCTTATTGTTCCTATTAAGAAATGGTATGCCCTTAATATCCAATTGCAGATAAATAGGGATATGCATAAAAACACACACACACACACACACCCACACACAGAAACGCACACACAGAAAACACACACACACACATTTATATATATATATATATATATATATATATATATATATATATATATATATATATATATATATATGGGTGTGTGTATATCCTCTTCAACCATTGCTAGACCACAGCACGGCAAAAGCCTCAGATATGTACTTCAACTCCCTTTTGTTTATTGCCTTTCTATACCAATCTATTCCCGCATATTTTCTTAGCTCATCAAACCATCGTCTTTTCACCCTTCCCTTCTTACCTTTCCCTTCATTTGAAAATCCTAGAGACCCATTCCGCTATTCTTCTGGTTCATCTCTCATGTGTCATTCTAATTATATATCCTGCCTACGTCCATTTCTTTTCTAACGTTTTAGTATGTTCACTACTTTAGTAGCCTCTCCTGTCCATGCTGCTTTTCTCGGACTCTTAGTGTCAATCCTAACACTATTCATTCCATATCGCTTTGTTTTGTAACTAGCTTATGTTCTAAGGCTTTAGTAAGACTCCAAGTATCTGATGCATAACTTAATACTGGTAGGAAAATCTCAATAAATACTTTTCTTTTTAGAGAGAGCGGTATTTCACTTTTCATTATCTCACTTTGCTTACCGAAAGCTCCCCATCCTTTGTTTATCCTCTTTTGATAATGCCTCTCCTGAATTCGTAAATTCATTAATAGTCACCAGATGTTCGCTCAGATCCCTTATTTGTTGTCTTTCTGCATTTTCATAAAACGTTATCTTAAATTTTCTTACAGTCGTTTTCAATCTTATTTTTCTACTTTCTCTATTGTTATATTTTATCAGCTGTTGCAATTTCTTCTATGATTCACGAAACAAAACTATACGCTTTGCAAATCTTAATGTCTTTTAGTATTCCTATTAGGTTATCTTCTACATTTTCGATATCTAAAACTTCAAAAAGTTTTAAATATGCTACGAATAATGTAGGAACGATGGGGTATCCCTGTCTAATTTTTTCTCAATTGGAATTTTTTCACTATCTTTAATTAGTTTTGAGGTTATTGTATTACCCCTATATATATATCCCCAAGTTTTCTAATATGATATTCATCGCTTCCTTGATTTTGAAGGAATTCAAATAATGCTGAATTTTTTTATAGGTTCAAACGCTTTCATGAAGTGTATAACTGTTATACATAATGGTTTGTCATTTTCTGTTGATTTTGTTATTAGCTGGGTGATTGTATGGATATGGTTAGTTCTTTAATACTCATTCTTGGAACTTGCCTGTCTCTCTGTTCTGCCTAATCTAATTCTTTAAGATATTTTTTTTTATATATCTGAGATTAAACATACCTGGCTGTTTTCTTACATGTCTTCTATGTCCTTTTTTTTTGTGAATTAGCATAATGAAAAAGTTTTGCAACCTTCAGGTATAGAATGTTCGTGCAGGCATATTTATATTGTTTCTTGCATCAAATTTTGCAAGGATGTATCGTCTTTCCTTACTTATGTCTACTATAAATTTACTTAAAGTTGATTTTCCTCTCATCTTTTAACCTTCTTTATCATTGAAGACTCCCAAAACAAATATAAATCAAGTTTCATGTTCTATTCAAAGATATCTCAAGATTTTCTGAAAAATTCAATTTCTTTTTCCATATAGGATGTTATTGGTACATGGGTTTGAATGGCCTTCAGTTTTTACTTCTTATGCTTATTATAAAAGAACCCGCCATTTTATCACTGATATTAGAGAATTCTTCAGTTTATCTGCAAGATTTCTTTAACAATGAAAATTTACTTCAATTTCGTTGTTCATTTCATGTCCTTTGAAATACAGTGAATGACTTTATAACTTTTCTAGCTCTCTCTCTCTCTCTCTCTCTCTCTCTCTCTCTCTCTCTTGATATTTATACACACACACAGACATGCACACACACATATATATATATATATATATATATATATATATATATATATATATATATATATATATAAATATGACATCGATATATTTATATATATGTCAATATATATGCATATCGCTGTGCGTTTATATGCGTATATACAACATACATATGTACATAAGTCGTAAAAAGAACCAGTAAGCAAAAGAATATTCAAGTTGAAGTATATAACCATATGCAGAATGAATTATTGAAACCGACCTTTTAAGAGATATCGTAAATAAGAAACCAAAAGAAAGAAATTATTTTTTTTTCAACGAAATAAATTGCGAATAAAGAACATTCCGATTTAATACAAATTCGTGAAAATTCATTCTAAGTTATTCCAGATGGACCAACTGTGGTTGGGTTGGTTTCCCGAGTGTGTCTCCAAAGAAAGGTCATATGAAATCCCGGGTCTCACCCAGCTAGTCTCCCTGAATGGGAGGGAAGGAAAATGCACCGTAACTATGAAATACTTTTCTATGGAATAGATTTTGTGTTAGCTCATATGGACAATTACTGCGATACTGAAGAAGTTATTAAATATTTTAAATGTTTTCCAATTCATTGCCATGGTAACCTTATATGTTTTCAAAGCTTCGTACTCATGTTTGCTTAAGTAGACATTCAGTTTAATGCTGAACTATGCCGTCGTTGTTTATATCGTTATTTTTTCCTTATTCTGATTCTTTTACTAATCTTAGTCCGGCATATTGTGTTCTAATCCTTACATAAATAATCTTATATATTTTGATTATTAGATACAGTATACTAGCATTGATAACGGTAAATTATTATATAACATAAGAGAGAGAGAGAGAGAGAGAGAGAGAGAGAGAGAGAGAGAGAGAGAGAGAGGGGGGGGGGAAATTATCTTCCTAATATCGCATTTGAGTCGGTGGAACTTCCAAAGTTCAAAGTTGCTGCGAATGTTTTATGTTATATAACAGACCTTTTCTAATGTTGTTACTGATCTTCATATATGTTTTATTTTCCATTCATTGCTTCTCGTATATAGTTTAATTTTCTTACTTCAATTTCTTTCGTTTCCTTGATGAAAACTCAGTGTTTGTAGCATCCTATTTTTCAAACTAGGGTTGTAGCTTACCTAATGATAATAGAAAATGTTAACTTGTTATCATTTGGGGAATTCTAAAACCCATCGTGCAATGGCAAGATCATAATTTCTCTGAGGTTGAGAGAAATAGAACTTACTTCCTTCCTTATTATCCCTAATTCATTCTTATATTCCCTTCTATTCTAACTATAAGAACTAGGGAACAACGACGATCTGTTGGAATTGTTGTTTGTTGATGATTCATTTATTATAGCAAGAACAGAAGACGAAGCGCAAGAAAGGTTTTCTGCAGGTAAAGGAGTCCTAGGAAAAAAAAAAAATTGAGATGAACATTTGAAAATCATCTCTTTTCCTCACCATTTCCTTTTCCCCCAGTTAAGCAATTCTCTATCTCGCCGACTACTCCAACCCCCCCCCCCAAAAAAAAAAAAAAGCCGTTCACCCCCTCTCTCAGGCTGATCATATGACTTTTGTTTTGTTTTGAATTCTCAGCCTAACCTGTGTATAGATATCTAATATTATCCTGTATATTATTTACATTACGTGCAGTTTATGAACATAAATGTACATTTGCTTTATTATTTTGTAGAAGAATGATATTTATTTCCATTTATCTTTTCCTATTACATATACTGTAAGACCACTTTTTCATTATGCATCGTGGCAACAATGTAATTATATGTGTCAACACTGTTTTTCTTTCCGCCATGTACATACAGAAGTCAGTCATTGTTTAGTGGTCACTGTATCGACAAGCATGGGCTTGCTCCCCGCTGCTTGTCACATTTATGTCCGTTTATCTTCATTATACAAGATTTTGAAGAACCTACTGGTTTAAATTGTCACCCTCCATTACATTTTATCACATGGATGTATGCGGCAGTATCACACACATGGCGCAGTGAGTAACCGGACGTTATGGATTCCAAGACGACGACCGCCATTTCTGTTTACTTCTCGTCTCGTCTCACTGGATCCCTTAGTGACTCAAGATTTTAACTACACTGCACAGTGTTTGTGCAGTGCAGGGTTAGAGTGTCAGTGTGTTACAGTGCTGTGTTGCATTATGTTAGTGTCCTTGCCAACATTTCTTTTAGGACATTTGAACTCTGGCGCCATTTTTCTCCGCAGCCCCACCACACGTTCTACCTCTCTCATGCATCGATGGTGACTGAGGCCCGAGGCTCTCGCGGCTCTCGCCCAGAGGCAGAGGCTTGCTCAATCACCCCACCCGCCTCCCCTCTGATCGCAACACGCACTCGCTCATCTCACCCAACTGCCGCTCATTTCACAAGCTCACTGACAAACATTGTAATTTTTAACTATCCAAAGTGATTTCTTTCGCTTACATACAGCGATTTGGATATTTTTCTGGCTCTCTACAGATTTCAAGCTCTCTTACGATACCAAACTCAATATGGCTGAGCAAGAGGAACAGCTAATTGATTTAATGGATCAGACAGAGGATCAGGCAGAGGATCAAACAGAGGGTCTGACGACGGACGAAGTACCTTTGCACCTCCCCACTGCTGATGAACATACCAGCACCACTGTCCCTACTCCCCTGACTCCCAATAGGTCAGGAGACCACAATAATGATATACTTCATCTCATCCATTTCCTACAGACTTCCAGCCTGCAAGAACAAGACCTGCAACGACAAGAGGAGCAGACCTTCAGACTACAGATGGAGCAATCAAGACAGGAAGACAACCAGCGGTTCATGTCCCTTTTCTCCTTGCTATCAGGACAGATTGCAGCATCGCAACCCCAGCAACCTAACCCCATAATTGCACCTCCTGTTACACCTGTTCCCCCAACCCCTGGCTTCTCAGTGCATACACCTACAACTTCTAGCAAGCCTACGGTCCATCCCCCACCTCTCTTGCAACAAGATGCAACATATCAAGCGTTTCGCCAATGGAGACTGCGTTTGGAGGATTATGCAGCATTAGTTGGACTTGATAGATTACATCAAACTTCCCAGCTGATTCACCTGAGAACCTGCATCTCCCTGGACGTCCAGCGCCTTCTTACTCATACACTGGGCATCCCTCCCAACACATTACTTTCCCTTACAGAAGTGTTGGATACATTGCAGAAGCACTTTTGCAGCCTTAGAAATGAAGCCTTACGACGCAGGGAATTGTTGTCCTGTAAACAAGCTGTCGGAGAATCATTTGCAGACTACTACGCACGCCTCAAGGATCTCGCTGATGAAGTGGACTTATGCACTGGCAACCCCACCTCTTGTACTGAACGGCAATTGCAGATGGTAATATTGATGGGTGTGAGAGACTAAGAGTTAATACAACGTCTTATCCCCCTCCAACCCTCATCTACCCTCGCAGAGTTTGTGACATGCTGCCGCTCCTACGAATCTACACGTGCAACTGCATCAGCCATTGCATCTTCCCCTAGCCAAGTCAACGCAGTATCTACATACAAGAAGAACCAGCGTCTACAGAAGAGAACTTCTCATCGATCTCCTGATCAACGCTCTCACCAGTCTCATAACAGTGACCCTTGTCAATATTGCTCTCGCAAACACGATTCCGGACAATGCCCAGCCACTGGTGCATCATGCAATAACTGTGGACGAACAGGTCATTGGCCCCGCACTCAGAAATGCCCTGCTAAGGAAGCTCAGTGCAATAGCTGCAAAAAACAGGGACATTTTGAGAAGATGTGTATGTCTACCAAGAAAAGTCAGACTGGATATACAGCTTCACCTCTTACTACTAACTCAAACACCAGCTGCCGTTTCGCGGGTGATAACTCGGGTACCGAGTCCCCCACACCAGTCACTGTCTCTCTGTCATTTGGCGATATATCATCACATATCCAAATAATCCCCGATACAGGAGCAGACATCACAGTGATTGGCACCATACATTTGGATGCACTCTGCATACCTCGGACAAGCCTTGAACCTCCACCCATGACAGACGTTGCGACAGCAGATGGATCCCCCATGACACCGGCTGTAGGATACTTCCAGGCAAAACTTCGTCTTGGCAACAAGTCTTGCTCAGCAACCGTTCATGTTCATGAGGATATCCAGACTCCTCTCCTCTCTCGTGAACATTGCCGAGCTCTTGCCATAGTGTCACCGGACTTCCCGAAGCCTATCCTCAAGGTAACACATGTCAACATATGCGCTCAGTTTCCTGCCTCCGCCATGACGTCACCTGCAGCTATTAATGACTAATTTCTTCGGCACTTCAGCGACGTCCTCATATCCAAGAAGGATCTACAAACCCAGCCACTAAAGAAAATGGCAGGCCCTCCAATGAGGATTCACCTGAAACCTGGCGCTACACCCTTCACTGTCCATACGCCCAGGCCCATTCCGTTTGCTCTCAGAGATCAAGTGAAAGAAGAACTTGACTCCTTGGTGCAACAAGGAATCATCAGACCAGCAGGCGACAACCCCTCTGAGTGGTGCCATCCCATGGTCTTGGTACCCAAGGACAAAGGTGTGCGCATCACTGTGGATCACACCCATCTAGATTCTCAGTAGCCTGCCCTACACACCCATCACCAACGCCCCATGATGCTGTCCGCAACATCTCTCCTACTGCGAAGTACTTCACCACAGTGGATGCCCTGCATGGCTATTGGCAAATGGAGTTGGCAGAAGAGGACCGCCACCTGACTACATTTATAACTCCGTACGGAAGATTCCAGCACTGTCGTGGCCCAATGGGATTTTCAGCAACAGGTGATGCATACTGCCTCCATGGAGATATGGCACTACAAGGTGTTCCCAACTGTGTGAAGGTCGTAGATGATATCCTCCTTTCCGACGTGAATCTCCCTTCCCACCTACAACACGTGCACCAGATGCTAACCAGATGCCGTCAATATGGCATCACCCTCAACAAGGACAAGTTCACTGTAGCCGCCCCTAAAGTTAACTTTTGCGGTTATGTCTTATCATCCGATGGTATTGCAGCAGACCCTGACAAGGTATCAGCTATACAGGACTTTCCTACACCATCTAATGTCACAGATGTCAGGTCGTTTATGGGTCTTGTCAATCAACTTGCCGACTTCACTCAAGACATCGCAACAGCAGCACAGCCCCTACGCCCACTTATGAGCCCCAAATGCTCATTCGTCTGGACGCCCGACCATGAGCGAGCATTTAAGAAAGTCAAGACAGCTCTGACTTCACCTCCTGTCCTAACACCCTTCAATCCTGCCTCGCCTGTAGTGCTACAAACAGATGCCTCACGCTCATATGGTCTCGGCTATGTCCTACTTCAAGATAACGGCCGAGGTCAGATGCGTCTCGTCCAGTGTGGCTCTCGTTTCCTTACGGATACTGAGACTCGTTACGCCACCATAGAGCTGGAGCTACTTGCAGTCACTTGGGCTATAGCTAAGTGCCGCCTATACTTGTCCGGACTTCAGCATTTAACCTTAATGACTGATCATCGTCCCTTGATACCAATTCTCAGTCACTACACTCTGGATGCTATTGAGAATCCACGCCTTCAACGTCTCAAGATGAAAGTGGCCCCCTACATCTTCACTGCAGTATGGCGCGCAGGGAAACAACTTTCCATACCAGACGCCCTGTCTCGCTCCCCAACCAGTCGCCCCACACCTGAAGATGTAGAAGAATGCACTACTTCGACTGCACATGTCAGGCGTATCGTTGCCAGCACCGCCACTTCTACTGACTACAAGGCAACAGGCCCCATCATCGAAGAGGATAAGTCTCTACAAGAGATCCGCATGGCCGCATCTCAGGATCAAGATTACAGTCGTCTCGTTCATTACGTATCCAATGGCTTTCCCACCCGCTGCTATGATCTCCACGCTTCCGCCCTCCCGCATTGGAAGCTGCGGGACAACCTTTACGTGGATGGAGAGTTGGTATTGTATGGACCCCGGATTGTCATCCCTGCAGCCCTCTGTCGACGCACCTTGGATCGACTTCATGACAGCCACCGAGGGATTGAAGCTACTCGACGTCGTGCAATGCAGACAGTATTCTGGCCAGGCATCAATGCAGATATTGAGAGAGAGAGAGAGAGAGAGAGAGAGAGAGAGAGAGAGAGAGAGAGAGAGAGAGAGAGAAAGATATTTTATAAGGAATATATGAATTTCTGGGTTTAAGTAGTTTCCTTAATGAATCAGAAATTTATCTCTCCGAAGATAAAACGTCTTGACCTGATTCATAGTGACGGAACATAAGCACAACTCGCTTGCTGACTTAAAAAAAGAGAAACGCATCACAGAAATGCTATGTAGTCGGAGGCTAAGTAAACAACCATAGTTTACAGAGGGCAGCGTAGATGTTTAAAGCTATGCAAATGGAAATGGTAAATGCTTTGGTCGAGAACGTAAAGAAATCATTCCTAAATTTGTGCCTCTGATATTTATGTCACTGACATACTGTTCGTTTACGTAATGATCTTTCGTTTTTTTTTTTTTTTTTTTTTTTCAGAGAAGGATACCTTCAATAAACTATTAAACATTTGTGTCATATTTTGCTCTCTAAAAACCTAAATACAGCATTAATGTTGTTAAATAACGTATAATGTTTTCAGTATATTCATAATGAAAGTGCATAAATTTTTTTGTAATGCGTCAATGTATATATCATCATTATCAGCCGTTACTAGTCCACTGCAGAACAAAGGCCTAAAACAGACCTTTCCATTTATGTTTATTTATGTTGTTTCTATCACCGTCTACACCCCAAAATTTTCGTAGTTCGTCAATCCATTGTCTTGTATTCTTTCCCCAGCTTCTTTTGCAATCTATATGGATCCATTCGGTTATTCATAATATCCATCTATTATCTGTCATTGTTAATAAATGTAATTGTCATGTCCATTTCTTTATCTTACATGGTGTTAAAATATCCTCTACTTTAGTTTGCTTTCGTATACATGTAGGTTTTTTTCTGTCCCTTATTGCTATTTCCATCATTATTCTTTCCTTAGCTCTCAGAGTTGTAACTAGCTTATGTTCTAAGGCTTCAGTAAGACTCTGATGTATAACTTAAAACTGCTTGTACCATTTGAATAAATACATTTCTTTTTAGAGAAAATTACATTTTATTTCCCATAATCTCTTTATGTTTATCGAATGCTGTCCTTTCTGTGCTTATATTTCTTTCAATTTCGTTCTCATGTCCTAGGGAAACAATTACTGTCTGCCCTAAGTATGTTTATTAATTAACAATTTTTAGAGGTTCGTACCTAACAGTTATGTGTTATCTTTCATAATTTTCAGTGAAAATTAACATAGTTTTACTCATTTTCATTTTCATTCTCACATTTCTGATTACTCTATTAAAATGTTTTATTGTCTTTTGCGATTCCTCCCATGATTCCTTAAACATAACTGTGTCAGCTGCAAATAATAATTTGTTAAGGTATTGGCCAATAATACTAATTCGTACATTTTCCCAATCAATTTTTCTAGACTTCTGCTTTGAATAATTTAGGAGAAAAGGGAGGTATCTCTCTAGCTCCTTTCTCAATCAGAATATTCTGTACAATTTTTATAGATATCTTAAAGTGGTCTAACCTAAGATTCGTCTATTAATTTTCTTTGAAGAGCTTTCATTACTGCATAAGTTTTATTAGGATCAAAAGTTTTCTTATAGCTTATGAATGCCATACATAGTGGCTTGTCATTTTTTGTTGTGTTTTCCATTAGTGGGTTAATTACATCGACATAGCCAATTGTTGAATAATCACTTCTAAAGCCTCCCTGCTCTTTTGGTTGGTAAAAATTTTGCTGTCTTTTATTCGGCCTTATATGGTTTTTGTTAACATTTCATACATTAGGGAGATTAAACATTTTGGGAAGAAATTTTTCAAGTATTTTGCGTCTCCCTTTTTGTGAATTAGTGTAATTTTTTTTTTTTTTTTTTTGACAAGATGCAGGTAAATGACATTCTTGCAGACAATTTGTGTGAAGTTCAGTCAGTTTTGCCATTATGAAATCTCCTCGATCTATAATTAAACCAATTGTTAGGCTATGTTCACCTGATGTTTTACCTCTTTTCATGGTTTATTACTTTTTTCCCCTTTTTTTACGTTTGCTACAGGCCCAGAAGCTCATTATTTCTATTGAATAAGTTATTTTATATCACTATTGTATTGTATTGTATAGAAATCCTCTGCAATTTTTATCTCTCCATCTTTATAATTGATATTTAAATTTTCATCCTTTGAAGCAAAAATCTGTTGTCACCACGTTTCAAAAAAATTCTTCTTATAAATTTCATGTTTCTTCCTTTCTCTAGCGTTTCCACAATTTTTATCTGATCGTGTTTACTAGTGTCTTGGGTTTTTAATGTGTTTATTGTTTTTGATTTCTCTGTTAATTCTATTTCATCTCTCTTGTATTTTACCGTCATTTCTAATCTTTTCTTTGTTTATTATTTAGCCTTTTCTGATAGTTTTCCACATATCTCTTTTGCTCATTCCAATATGAATTTGGTAAATTTACTGATCATATTTTCTTTACTTGCTTCCATTTCATCATGTTACTGGGAGTACCTGTTTTTAAATGCTAAACTAAACTCATCGTTTATTTTGTTTATTTATTTATTTCTTAAATTCAGTTAATCTCTTCCTTTTATTAGATGT
>NC_090741.1:108585277-108587777 GCF_036898095.1 Palaemon carinicauda | reverse complement strand
ATATATATTTTTGATACATTAATGTCTGGATTCTCTTAACGACCTCAGGATCAGAGCCCCAGGCGAAATCACACAAAGACAAGAGCTTGGGTCCGGCCGGGAATCGAACCCTGGTCGGCAAGCTTGTATAGACAGTGACTAAACCACTTGGCCACGAAGAAAGATAAAAGTCAATGACAATTCTTCTGTACTTATACCTGTCGAATTCAGGTGTTTTGTACTTAGAATTGAAATCAACCCATCTTCACCATCGTAGCTAATTGGTAGTTTGTTACTTGGCATTCAATTAATGATAAATTTTGCACATTTAGTCGTGTTTTTCATATTCAAATAAGCCATATATATTTTTGATACATTAATGTCTGGATTCTCTTAACGACCTCAGGATCAGAGCCCCAGAGGAAAAATCACACAAAGACAAGAGCTTGGGTCCGGCCGGGAATCGAACCCTGGTCGGCAAGCTTGTATAGACAGTGACTAAACCACTTGGCCACGAAGAAAGATAAAAGTCAATGACAATTCTTCTGTACTTATACCTGTCGAATTCAGGTGTTTTGTACTTAGAATTGAAAACAACCCATCTTCACCATCGTAGCTAATTGGTAGTTTGTTACTTGGCATTCAATTAATGATAAATTTTGCACATTTAGTCGTGTTTTTCATATTCAAATAAGCCATATATATTTTTGATACATTAATGTCTGGATTCTCTTAACGACCTCAGGATCAGAGCCCCAGGCGAAATCACACAAAGACAAGAGCTTGGGTCCGGCCGGGAATCGAACCCTGGTCGGCAAGCTTGTATAGACAGTGACTAAACCACTTGGCCACGAAGAAAGATAAAAGTCAATGACAATTCTTCTGTACTTATACCTGTTGAATTCAGGTGTTTTGTACTTAGAATTGAAATCAACCCATCTTCACCATCGTAGCTAATTGGTAGTTTGTTACTTGGCATTCAATTAATGATAAATTTTGCACATTTAGTCGTGTTTTTCATATTCAAATAAGCCATATATATTTTTGATACATTAATGTCTGGATTCTCTTAACGACCTCAGGATCAGAGCCCCAGGCGAAATCACACAAAGACAAGAGCTTGGGTCCGGCCGGGAATCGAACCCTGGTCGGCAAGCTTGTATAGACAGTGACTAAACCACTTGGCCACGAAGAAAGATAAAAGTCAATGACAATTCTTCTGTACTTATACCTGTCGAATTCAGGTGTTTTGTACTTAGAATTGAAATCAACCCATCTTCACCATCGTAGCTAATTGGTAGTTTGTTACTTGGCATTCAATTAATGATAAATTTTGCACATTTAGTCGTGTTTTTCATATTCAAATAAGCCATATATATTTTTGATACATTAATGTCTGGATTCTCTTAACGACCTCAGGATCAGAGCCCCAGGCGAAATCACACAAAGACAAGAGCTTGGGTCCGGCCGGGAATCGAACCCTGGTCGGCAAGCTTGTATAGACAGTGACTAAACCACTTGGCCACGAAGAAAGATAAAAGTCAATGACAATTCTTCTGTACTTATACCTGTCGAATTCAGGTGTTTTGTACTTAGAATTAAAATCAACCCATCTTCACCATCGTAGCTAATTGGTAGTTTGTTACTTGGCATTCAATTAATGATAAATTTTGCACATTTAGTCGTGTTTTTCATATTCAAATAAGCCATATATATTTTTGATACATTAATGTCTGGATTCTCTTAACGACCTCAGGATCAGAGCCCCAGGCGAAATCACACAAAGACAAGAGCTTGGGTCCGGCCGGGAATCGAACCCTGGTCGGCAAGCTTGTATAGACAGTGACTAAACCACTTGGCCACGAAGAAAGATAAAAGTCAATGACAATTCTTCTGTACTTATACCTGTCGAATTCAGGTGTTTTGTACTTAGAATTGAAATCAACCCATCTTCACCATCGTAGCTAATTGGTAGTTTGTTACTTGGCATTCAATTAATGATAAATTTTGCACATTTAGTCGTGTTTTTCATATTCAAATAAGCCATATATATTTTTGATACATTAATTACTGGATTCTCTTAACGACCTCAGGATCAGAGCCCCAGGCGAAATCACACAAAGACAAGAGCTTGGGTCCGGCCGGGAATCGAACCCTGGTCGGCAAGCTTGTATAGACAGTGACTAAACCACTTGGCCACGAAGAAAGATAAAAGTCAATGACAATTCTTCTGTACTTATACCTGTCGAATTCAGGTGTTTTGTACTTAGAATTGAAATCAACCCATCTTCACCATCGTAGCTAATTGGTAGTTTGTTACTTGGCATTCAATTAATGATAAATTTTGCACATTTAGTCGTGTTTTTCATATTCAAATAAGCCATATATATTTTTGATACATTAATGTCTGGATTCTCTTAACGACCTCAGGATCAGAGCCCCAGGCGAAATCACACAAAGACAAGAGCTTGGGTCCGGCCGGGAATCGAACCCTGGTCGGCAAGCTTGTATAGACAGTGAC
>NC_090741.1:108567777-108577777 GCF_036898095.1 Palaemon carinicauda | reverse complement strand
TCGGTAAACAAGGAATAGTAAACGTGAGGTTCAGAATGGACTTTTGAAATTTTTCCCATTTGCCCATGATGGAGAAAGAGGGAAGGAGAACAGATGGGTGGTATCAGTTTCTGGTATAATAATGATTTATTATAAATTGTAATAACAGTTAAAGAGTTATTTGGGTTAATCATCATCATCATCATCTCCGCCTACGGCTATAGACGTAAAGGGCCTCGGTTAGATTTCGCCAGTCACCTCCATGTTGATCTTTTAAATCAATACTTCTCCACTCATCATCTCTTTCTTCACGCTTCATTGTCCTCAGCCAAGTAGGCCTGGGTCTTCCAACTCTTTTAGTGCCTTTAAGAGCCCAAATGAAAGATTGATGAACTAATCTCTCATGGGGAGGTTAATATCCAGCTCATAGATATAGTAATGAGATGATTATTAAGTTAGGAGAGAGAGGGAAAACAAATCTAGTAGTCGACCACATGAAGTTCGCGAAGTAGGCTCGTTTTCTGATGATAGTCTTGATTCCATGAACCATGTAATTCGGGGACGTCCCGATACCACCATCTGCTGCAACGAAGATTTGGGAATAGGACGTGGATCCGTCCGGGCATGATACATTGAAGCCGGCCTTGTCGTATCGTATCCACGAGCCATTGTTCAGTCTGCAATTGAACTTATTATTGTCTAAGGGATAAAGCTTTTCCAGACAGTTTTCATTTGTATGGGAGAGAGCACCGTCTAGCACTATACCTAACTCGCATGAATCCATTAAGTTTTTATGGAATTCAAATGAGTCAGCTGTACATATTTTTTTATCCATTGCGTCTGAACAGTGAGTTAATTGATTTAAGCCTTTAATGACCTTATATGTTTCCTTGTCTGGGGAAATCAATACGTGTCCTGTCAAACTGGATATTACTGGATTTGAGTGATTCGTCATGAAAGTCGGAAATGGTGATATCCTGTAAGATTGCCAGGCATCGGAAGAATCAAAGGGAATTGTAATCATAATCCTGTGATTTTCAACGCTTACTGTAATTAGGCTGTAAAAAAATTCTAACCTACGTGGGTCTAACAAAGGAACATAACCTAATTTCTCCCGTCCGTTCTTCACAATTAACGTTAAGTCTCTTATTGGCAACAAATGGGGGAACAGTACACCTTTAGTCGCTAACGTGATAGCTTCCACAAAGTCTTTTGATTTCTCAATGAAATGTGCAATTCTATTATGTATGTGATCTATTTTTTAATCATAATACGTTAATACGTCATAGCTTCCACAAAGTCTCTTGATTTCTCAATGAAATGTGCAATTCTATTATGTATGTGATCTATTTTTGAATCATAATACGTTAACGTTGCTAACAAATCTTGTACTTCCATAATCTGATTGATATTACAAGATTGTTCATTTACCAAACTCATAATTTGATTGATTGAAGCTAACTGATTCCTTAGTTCTGACATAATCAATTCATCTTCATGAGTCAAAAACTCAATTTTCCTATTTTGATTACTAATCTTAAGACGATTGGAAATTCCTAAGTCTAAACTTGCAATAGAACCAAAGATGTTTAGTGCAGCAAAAATAAACGGGTTATGTTTCTCAAGATTATCGTGTACTACTGTCCACATCAAAAGGTCACGAGCCAAAGATTCTGCCTCGTAAGTCTTATTTTGCAAGTCGTCAGATAGCATCTCTGCTACTTTTAGTGTCGATGCAAGCGAACTCTCTGTATTAAAAGGAAAATGTCTTCTATGCATTTCATTTAATGAAACAGCAAGCCTTGAAATGGCGCTCTTTAAGCTAGTGACGTCATTCTCTGGGAGAAAAATTGCTTGCATACGCACTTCAACAACTACGTTACTTGATGTAATAAAAACGTCTTCTTGTCTTTCAACTATAGTGCCATATTTAAAATCTATACTTTTAGTTTTAGAGCTCATCCCATATGAGAAAAGTGTCTGAGCGAACAATATCACTTCTAACAATAAAAACTTCATCTTGGAAACCTGTAACGAGAAAAATATATGTATTTACTCCTGTATTAAGAGGGAAAACTTTAAACATATAATGTTTACAAAAAATAAAAAAAATATCTTACCCTCCCTTCTTTCCCTCTTATTTTAATTTCTTATGTGAGCCAATGGTACGATTCTCTCATCAGTGGGTTGGGATACATTTTAAACTCTAAACCTATTGGCCGTTAATGTTTCCAAAATGTTAAATGGCCCTTCAAACTTAGGTGTTAGTTTATAATTGAGTCCTTTACCTACATTTACCTGTATGTATACATTATCACCCACGGTATATGTTTTAGTTGGCTTTGCTATTTTATCATGATTCCTTTTCATTATGATTTGTGATTCTTCCAAATTCTTTCGAAGGATATCAAAACGACTTTTTCTTGCATTTATATATTCTTTTAAAGGATTTGATAGATTAGTTGTAGGCGTTAATACATGGAAAGGCGTTCTAACTGGGGTACCATAAAATGCTTCGTGCGGTGACATTTTAATTGATATATGATATGAATGATTCAGAGTACTCAGTACCGCAGGTATTGCAATATCCCAGTTGGGGTCTGATCCCCCTAGTGTTACTCTTAATATATTTAAAATTTTCCTATTCTCTCTTTCCACTAGCCCATTCGACTCTGGGTGATATATCATGGTATTTATTTTCTTTATGCTAAGGAATTCACAAAATGAGGTAAGAAAGTGATTATTAAATTCTCCACCCGTGTCTGAGATTATCATGTGAGGAATTCTATGTTTACAAATGTAACACTCGTAAAACTTCCTAGCGCATTCAATCACAGTTTTAGTTTTAAGCGCTATTAGTTCTGTATATCGAGTTAAAGCATCTACAATTACTAAGAGGTGCTTATTTACTCTCTCTGACTTGGAAAATCCTGTTAATAAATCTAAATGTATCCTTTCAAAGGGTTGATTGGGCACGGGATAAGCCCCTAGGCTGACAGGTGTTTTCGTATGCCCTTTGTTTTCCTGACATGTGCGACAATTAGCTATGTGTTTTTTTTATATCTGTAAGCATCGTATGCCAATAAAACAATGATTTGGCTTTCTGTGACATTAATGAGAACCCCGGGTGTCCATGCAATGGATTTTCATGCAACCAATTTAGGACAGTGGAAGTAAGTGAGATTGGTACCACTACCTGGTTGTTAGTTACATGTGGTGTATTGGGGGTTTTCCTTGTCACGGTCCTACACAGAATATTGTCTTTGATTATATAATTCTTCTGCTTATACTTTATATACTCCTTTTCCTTGTGATTGCCTTTCAAAGCATTTATAATTTTTTTCTAATTTCTGATCTTTTCTTTTCTTAGTCTGTAATAATTCAGCACTCCAGCCTAAATCTTCTTGTTCAGATATCGTTTTAACAATAGGCATGGATGTTGATATATCTATTAATTCAGCTAAAGGCTCCGTACAAGATGACACGGGGTTGCGTGATAATGCATCAGCAATGATATTTGCTTTCCCAGGTAAATACCCGATTCTCGCGCCAAAGTCTTGAATGATCAAATGCCACCGAGTTCGTTTGGGGCTTTGGCTGAAGCCTTCAAAGAAGTCGGTTAGTGGTTTCTGATCATTAAGAACCTTAACGGGATAACAGTATATTATGAACTTGAAATGCACTAGTGAATTAACAATAGCTAGCCCTTCCTTGTCTATTATTGCATACTTACTTTCGGAAGTTCTCAGTTTTCGAGAATAAAAAGCTATCGGGAAAAATTGTTTTTCATATTGCTGAAGCAATACCCCCTACTCCTAAGTCTGAGGCATCTGTTGCAATGAAGAATTCCTTACCGAAGTCAGGAAATTTTAAGATAGGAGAACTACACAGTTCATCTTTTAAGGTATTAAACGCCTGTTGATGCTGCTCAGACCATATGAAATCTAAGTCCTTCTTCGTAAGATCAGTTAAGGGAGCGGCTATTATTGAATAAATGCGTATAAAACGCCTGTAATATCCACTACAACCCAGAAATTGCTGTATTCCCTTGACATTAGTAGGTATCGGAAAGTTACGTATAGCCGACACCTTATCATGGACTACTTTAAGACCTTGGCTTGACACAATAAAACCCAAATAGACTAATTCTGTTTTGAAAAATTTACACTTACTAATCTTTACCCTTAAGTTATGTTGTTTTAGTCTCTGTAGTACTAGTTCTAATTTACGTAGATGTTTTTCTAAGGTGTTGGAAAAGATTACAAGGTCGTCCATATAGGCATGCAATATATCCCCTAGCAAGTCTCCAAATACTATGTTAATCATTCTTGTAAATGTTATGGGAGCACAACGTAAACCAAAAGGCATCCGTAAAAATTCATAATGTCCCCTGGCTGTGCTGAAGGCTGTGAATGGGATACTATTTTCTTCTAATGATATCTGGTGAAAGCCTTTAAGTAAGTCCAAGCTGGTAAAATATTTATTCTGACCTAGCAAAGATAGAATATCGTCAGTACATGGCACTGGGAATCGATCAGGGATCATCTCCTCGTTTAGGCGACGGAAGTCTATGCAGATACGCCATGTTCGATCTTTTCTCGGTACAACTATTAATGGAAAATTATAAGGGCTGTTCGATTTCCTAATGACTCCTTCTTCCAGCATTTTACCTACTTCATCATTTATTTCATTCTGGAATTTCATAGGGAGTCTGTACGAGGGTACATAGATAATTTTCTGCTTGTCCTTTAACCTTAATTGATGCTCGATCACATCTCTTTTTCCTAAGGATCCATCCGTAGTGGAAAAAACATCATGATATTCAGTTAGAAGTCTGAAAATTTTCTGCTGAATTTCTTCGTCTTGAATGTCTTTATTGATTTTATTTTTCATAGATTGCAAAAGGGATTCATCCGTAACTGATTGAGCGTGATTGATTTCAGCAACAGTAAGAATACGATGTTTATAAACTTCTACATCCAAGATATGTTGATTTTTGTGAATTAATAAAGTGGTATTTAAATGATTACAGACTTCAATATTACATTGTTGATGTGAGCCTACTGTATAAATAGCTTGTGTGACAGACAATCTATTAGTTTTCAAAGTGTCGGAAAAGATTAATATTTCAGATCCAGGTAATGTTTTCTTTACTTGCACTATTAAATTCGAAGGTACGTTCGGCTTGATATATTGCATGCAAGATGATATTACGGGTGTACGAGAATTCTGTAGGGTTGCGTATATTATTTCTTTATTAGTGAGCCAAGTTATTGGTTGTTCAACATACGTCACTGTTTTATTTGTAGTCTCCTTTTTATCCAAAACTGATTTTAAGGTATTAGAAGACTTATAGAATTTTCCTTTGATATACACGCCGTGCTTGGCAGGGGCTAAGATAATGTTTTGATTTCCCATAGATGGGCATCCTATAATTACAGCTGGATACATATCAATGTTTTGTACAACAACAAATGTATCGGCAAACGTGCGCTTACCAAACTTGAACTGAACAGGAGTTTCGCCTATTACATTTAATTCATTATTTCCTATACCAGATAGTCTTACTCCGGATTTTTCTATTGGGAAGTTCGAAAACAACAAATGATGTGTCCTCAAATCCATGATATTATGTGGACTACCAGAGTGAAAAAATAATGTAAATGATCTGTGTTCTAAATTTACAGCATATAATGTTGGTCGTAACTCATTTTGGCTTATTATTGTATGAATTCGTTGCAAATCTACGGGAGCATGCACTGATTTATTTAATTCGTCCATGTGTTTCATAGGAAAATCTAGTGCCTCCCAATGATCTTATAAAACATTAAATTGATTATTCAATACTACTGATGTTGACATGAATGACCTTGACCCAACATCACTATCTTCCCCACTGGAGTTATTTATGTGGTATTTGCTTTGCTCTGCACATTCTGAAAATTAGTCTGACCTTGCGAGGTCTGGTTTGATGACCCATGATCAGCGTTATTCGAAGAACTGTTTGTTTGTTTTGGATTCTGAACTACATTGACGTTTGGCTGTTTCTTCTTATTGAAATGAGGATTTTTCTTTTTATTTCCATATGGAACTGACTGTGGAATTGACTGTGTATCTCTAGGATTCTGTTGTGTCTTACGCGAGTAGCACTGACTATATGAATGAGTCAAACTATTATGTAACGAACAGAATCTCGTTCTACAGTCCGTAATCAAGTGACCTTGACGTTTGCAACTATAACACGTCATTCCTGCAACTTGACTATTATTAACTACATTTACTTGTTGTGGCTTTGTTTCATTTTTTGCAAAAACTTGGGTTAACACGGGATCAAGATCAGGACACTTAGACATGTGTTTCTTTATCTGTTTATATACATCCAATTCCGTACTTGCTGGCGTTAACTTTTTATCAAAACACCGCACTAAAGCTTCAAGCAACATAAGTGTCATGCAAGTTAAATACATTAATCGTAAGAAATCTTTCACAGAAAGGATATCTCTAGTAACCCAAGTGGAATTACCTAACATATCTTGATATTCATTAAGCCTATCGGCTATGAGAGCTGCTCTCTCAATAACATTAAGCCGAGTCACAGTGGCTTGATTAAGTGTATTTCTTAATGTTAAAACTACATCTAAGGCTTCTTCACCTCCATAGACCGCACGTAGCCTAACTTTGAAATCATCCCAGGTAACTGCTTCTTGAAATGAAACACCCATCAAATACGCACTCGCATCTCCTTTAGAAAAGTCTATAAAACTTTTAGCTTCTTGTAATTGTACAAATGGGTCTATGATTTGTTTAGCATTTAACCCTGGATAGGTACGGTCCTCGGACACCCCTTTAAGGGTATACTCGGACGCGAACGACCCCGACGCCAAAAAAAATTCTTGAAAAATCAGTTTTTGCAGTAACCTCCTTTTTTCTTTTGCCAAAAAAAAACTTCAATGAATGCTTAAAACAACTGTAAAGATAAATACTACTCATCTGCAGAAAAACTATTTATTATAAATATTTTAAAAAATTAAGTAGAAAAAAAAAAGACCTGACATAAAAATTCATAAAAAAAAGTTTATACATATATACACAAATCCTTTTAGGAATTGATTCTTGAATGTTTAGGACACATCTTGATGTATTTTGGATGAAGTCAGACCCATGGAGGTGAGGATCTGAAATGAGAAAAAAAGGGTAACTTTTTTTGGCCAAAAAAAATTGTCCAAATTTCATGAATTTTTTTGGGTACCCAAATGAAATAGGAAGTGGCTAATTTTTTTAGGGAATAAACATATGTTATCCTAAAATAGAAATATGTAAAAAAATCTTCATTATTTTGTAAATTACATTTATATCAGGGGCCATATCTAAAGGTAATTTTTTGAGTACTTGGAAATTTCGTAAAAAAATACATATATTTAATATATAATATGATATTTATGCAGGTAAAAATATACCAAAATATCACAAATTCTATAGGGAACAAGAATATATATAGATAGGGCAGCTTACGCTTCGGATATGTCCACAAAATGGCCGCCAACCACACTGACTCAGACTCCCTAATCTGCCACTTGAAATGTAGGAAGGGTATGTCAATTTCAAGGTGTTATTTACTAATCTAATTATTATTGGATATGCATAAAAATTGTATGGTGGGTTGCTGGATAATTGTCGAATATTTTACGACTATAAAATTAAAATTCTGACACAAAAAAATTTTTTTGAAGGGAAATAAAATCGAAAAAAAAATGTAAAACAATATTTTAGCTAAAAAAATTTGATGATATTCAATCAAAAAAAAAGTAAACAAAATTTTCCGACAAATAAACATCTAGAGGAATCATTACTCTGTGATAGTTCCTTAGTACGTAGTAATTTTGAAAGAATTGGGAAAAAACGAAAAAATGGCAATCACCGGAAAATCGAACACATACCTATATATACGCCATATCTGGCTAAAAAAAAGATAGGCATGGGTAGCCAGATCATCTAGAAACACTTTCCAACACTATAAAAATATAAGTTTTGCGACACTACTTGCCAATTCCTTACGGTAACATGACTAAGCAAAAAAATGCAAAACAAATAAAAAGGGGCACTCGTGGAAAAATGGCCATTCTAATATACGGCATTTCAGAAAAAAAAAATTTCAGCCACGTGCTAGGCAAACCATCAAGGCCTATTTTCCGACAAATAAACATATAAATGAAATATTACTCTGTGATAGTTCCTTAGTACGTAGTAATTTTGAAAGAAATGGGAAAAAACGAAAAAATGGCAATCACAGGAAAATCGAACACATACTTATATATACGCCATATCTGGCTAAAAAAAAAATAGGCATGGGTAGCCAGATCATCTAGAAACACTTTCCAACACTATAAAAATATAAGTTTTGCAACACTACTTGCCAATTCCTTACGGTAACATGACTAAGCAGAAAAATGCAAAACAAATAAAAAGGGGCACTCGCGGAAAAATGCCCAACATTCTAATATACGGCATCTCAGATAAAAAAAAAAGACATGCACGTGTTAGCCCAACCATCAAGGCACACTTTCTAACACATAAACATGAAAAAAAAATCAATAATATACGGCAATTCCTTACTACGTAGTAAATTTTTACAAATATTGAAAAAAAAACAGAAATTGGCAACCGCAGTTAAATACCCAATATACCAATAACTACGTCGTATCTGACAAAAACAAAATCACGCATGGGTAGCCAGATCATCTAGACACACTTTCCAACATTAAAAAAGCAAAAATTTTACGACACTATTTCGCAATATCTTACGGAAAAATGACTTGGCAAAAAAATTAAAAAAAATTAAAAAGGGACACTCGCGGTAAAATGCCCGACATTCTAATATACGACATCTCAGATAAAAAAAAAGACATGCACGTGTTAGCCCAACCATCAAGGCACACTTTCTAACACATAAACATGAAAAAAAAAGGAATAATATACGGCAATTCCTTACTACGTAGTAATTTTTACAAATATTGAAAAAAAAACAGAAATTGGTAACCGCAGTTAAATACCCAATATACCAATAACTACGTCGTATCTGACAAAAACAAAGTCATGCATGGGTAGCCAGATCATCTAGACACACTTTCCAACACTAAACAAGCAAAAGTTTTACGACACTATTTGGCAATATCTTACGGAAAAATGACTTGGCAAAAAAATGAAAAAAAATGAAAAAGGGGCACTCGCGGTAAAATGGTCCTCGTGGTGATGAACGACATTTTAACTAAAAAAAAAAACATGCACATGGTAGCCAAACAATCCACCAAGACTTTCCACAACTGATAACCTATACAAGTTGCACCATTCTACGACAATTTCATAATACGTAATAACTTTGATAATTATGCAAACTACCTCAGAAGGGTAAACTCGGACGCGAACGACCCCGACGCGTCTCAGAAATCGGGGAAGGAGTACAGCTACAGCAATGCACATCTGGACACTACTAGAGCGTGTAGGGGAGACACCTCTTGCAGGTCGATCACCCACAAATTCAGTCACAGGGGTGAGTCACGTGAGAAAAACCTGTTTTTTTTTTGACGCTCGGGGTTGCAAACGACCCACCGTACCTATCCAGGGTTAAATGGGCATCGACGGATGAAATCCATGACTCCACATTCTGAAGCAAAAACCCATTCACCCGACCCTGAAAAGGAAGGATTGCAGAGCGAGCATTTACTAGTGTCACAATAGGAGGGGGGTTACCATGTCCTGGGGTTGGGTTACTCGGTCCAGGGGTGGGGCTCACAGGGGGCGTCATATTTACAGTATTTCTTTTTCTATCTCTACGACCCCTTGCAATCCTATCAAAATATCTATATGAATACAGACGTCCACTGCGTAAACGCATAATCACTAAATGATAAAGATTATAACAACATCCCCCAAGACAATGATACTAATAAAAAGATATTTCCCGAGAACTTCTGAAAGAAAACGGAATACAAAGATATTTCTCGAGAACTTCTGAAAGAAAACG
>NC_090741.1:108552777-108560277 GCF_036898095.1 Palaemon carinicauda | reverse complement strand
TCTGGTCATACCACACACCTGAAATAAGTTTCGTTGGATTTGGTTTAGTAGTTTTTGCGTAATGTTGTTCAGAAAAAAAAATAAACTAACTAAATCTTTGCCAGTTACTTAAAATTACTATTATTTTCTAAGCACTACTGTTTACTTGTACTTTGGTGTACTCTTTCCAAAATAGTGGAGATTTATCCTTGGATCATACACAATATGACTACCATGTTTGGTCAAATTCAGTACATTAGTTTTTGTGTAAAGTTGCTCACATACAAAAAAATTATAATTGAACCCAGAATGAGAGAGGGTGGATACATACATTTCGATTTTGGTAGACAAAAAAAAGATTCTAGCTAAAAAAAAAAATTATTTTCTTTAAAGAAAAATGAAACAGATCATTGAATTGTTGCCTTTCATTAAGATATTGTATCATGCAACCTTAAGGCTGCGTTTACACCAAGCGAATCAAATCGATTCAATTCATGGAGAATCATTTGACTCGAGTCATTTTGAATCGGTATAATTCCAACCTACTGAATCTGATTACCACATCATTCAGCACCAAAGCAGCCTTCGGGGAGTATGGACGTCTTTGCTGTTGCAGAAATAGGATTGTTGCTGTGGCTGAGAAAGCGTAGACGGAGGCAGAGGCAATGAATATATGGGTGCATCCAATAAATTCAAGAAGACCTGAATCTGGGAGCTTTGGACATTTGTTCCCAGATTTGGTCAATAATCCGGAGAAGTTTTATGACTTCTTAGTGCTTGTTGAAAGGCGTTGAAAAAGAAGAATGAAGAAGGTATGAAATTAGATGACTTACAGGCATACAAACTGCAACGTACAGCAATTTACATACTAAAATATGCAGAGAGAGAGAGAGAGAGAGAGAGAGAGAGAGAGAGAGACTTGAACGCATGGAACGGAAGATTGACTAAAAGAGTTTTAAATAAAAGAGAGTAAATAAATGAATTGAATATATAAAATCACTGACAATATAATGTGAATAAACATAATATATATATATATATATATATATATATATATATATATATATATATATATATATATATATATATATATTTATGCTTCCTGCTCGGCTGATTCGTCTTGACTGATGAAAAAATGGGACCGCGTGCATCAGTGATTCTGAATCACCATGAATCTCCATGATTTGAATTGACTCGATTCGCTTGGTGTAAACGATTCCATTGAATTTAACGTGGCGAATCATGACGAATCATGAATTGGGATGATTCTCCATGAATTGAATCGATTTAATTCGCTTGGTGTAAACGCAGCCTAAGATGGCTATTATATCAGACCATTCTTATCTTCTCCCAATCTAGGCCTGTCAAGGTGAAAAAGAGACTCTGCGGAGTTTGTCATACAAATCGGGTCCTTCAAGTCTTCGAGACCTCATATGCCCCTCCATTTCCCTGAGAGGTCAGGGTAATACAATTGAAATGGATCTAACATTCGCTTCACATACATATGTGTCATGGGAGTAGCAGCTAAGACATTAGCCAGAATAAATACAAATATGCACGCGTGTGCACACAGAGAGAGAGAGAGAGAGAGAGAGAGAGAGAGAGAGAGAGATATACATATATTTATATATGTATATATATATACATATATATATATATATATATATATATATATATATATATATATATATATATATATATATATATATATATATATATATATATATACATATATATATATATGTATATATATATATATGTATATATATATATATATATATATATATATATATATATATATATATATATATATATATATATATATATATATATATATATAACGGATTTTGAGCGAAGCGAAAAATTTATTTTTGGGTGAGATGGCCATGTCGTCCTGATGGAAGTTCCTATAGGGTAGCTTCCTAGGGTATATTACAACTACGGCGATATTTACCTTAAGGTACCAGAATTCTAACTCCTGGAGCGAGTATCCCTCGTGAAAGGGATATCGCGACATATCAGAGGACGTATTCTAGACACGTCACATGGCAATCTACATCCTGGACAGAGATTTCGTCTCGTAGGAGGTGATTGGCGAGATACAAATTCGGGAAAGAAAAAGGGGAGCCGCTCCCAAGGCTTCCCTATCCCCCGATTCGTATGCGTGCCTGGCGCCAATCCTGGCGCCATCTGTATTCCTTGTAGCGTACACGAGGTGCTACAGATACTGTATGTAGGGAGGGGTCCTACAGCCCTTTCTTAGAAAGGCAAGGGCGGGTCCATCAGGACGACATGGCCATCTCACCCAAAAATAGATTTTTCGCTTCGCTCAAAATCCGTTTTTTGGGCTCAAGCCATGTCGTCCTGATGGAAGTGTACCAGAGCATTACTGTATCTGTGGATTCTCAGAACGTGCCGTACTCCCCGGAGGTAATTTTTTCCCGGTCGACTAGACCTAGAGACCTAAGATGTTACCGTTATACATCTTTTCAACTAACTATAAACTATGTTAGAGCTTCCTGCCCCTACAGGGAAGAGTCCTACTAGACTCTGGAAAAGTCTCGAAGAGTACATATATCTATGTATGAATACCAGGCAAGCTAATATAGTGGTCTCGCCCTATATTAAGTAAAGCATAGTTTGTAAAGAACCACTGCGTCAATATGAAATATCGACCAGTTCTCCGCACAATACTTGTATTGGACAAAGGTTTTATATCTGCATAGGAGGAAAACCAATGCAACATAGCTTGCATAAAGGAACAATTCTATTAGAATTATCCCAGATAAGGTACATAGAATGAATGCTTAATTATACCAATAAATTGACACAGGTGAAGGAGACGCAAGGTTCTCAAGAACCAGATTATTGACAGGCAATAAATAGACAGGTTAACCACAATTATATATATATATACATAAGAAGAGGATAACCCAAAACTTTAAGCATAAGTATGATAGTAAACAGAGCTTGTTTGTTTGAAAGAAAAAACATTAGATGCCACTTTTAAGATACCGAGGTATCAAAGTCATAAAAGCCTGTATTACAAATCAATGACATTAGCGTTAGAAACGCTCGGCACACATGTCTGCACTTATGCTAGGTTCACCTTCGGAAATGGAACAGTCTGGATAGGCAACACAGTGCCTTCACTTAGTTTGTAGTACAGTATGTAACTACACACTCACCCTGGAATTAATCGTCCCAATTAAGACCACTGTTCCTCGCAGAGTTAAACAGTAGGGTTAACACCGCAACCCACTGCTACCACAGATCTCTTTTAGTTCCTCTACTTGCTTCGCATAGTGGCGAAAGAACACTCTGGAAGACTTCCAGCCAGTGTATGAACGGAGATGTTCAAAATCCATACAATTAAAGAAATTTAAGAATGAGGCAACTTTCCTCGGATCGTGACCTGCGGGTGTATTGTCAGGATCCGCTCTGCGAATAAAATATGTGATTTTCGCTCTGAGTTGACTCAGAGATAAATTTGAGCCTGATGTTTCTCCCCTGAATAGTTGACCACCCTTGAAGTCTGAAGTTCTATAAAGATAGACCTTTAGGCATTCTACTGGACATAGAGATGCATCTTCTTTCAGAGGGCAGATTCTCCAGGGACCCCACCTGTTGGTGTTTAACTCATTCTTGGCGAGAAACGTAGGATCCGGAAACAGGTTCAGTTCTCCCCCATCCAGGAACTGAACACGACCTGCCTCTCTCGAGAGGCTACAATCTCACTAACCCTGGCCCCGGACGCGAGTGCAAAATAGGAAAATAACTTTTTGTGTCAAATCCTTTAACGCACACTCTTCATTGCTCAACAGAGAAGCGAAATGAAGAACTTGTCTGAAGACCATGAAATGGGCTTTGGAGGTGCTGAAGGTCTGAGCCTAGCACAGGCTTTCGGGACTTTATTAAAGATCTCGTTACCTAGGTCGACCTGGAAGGCATATAGAATGGGTTTTGTCAAAGCAGACTTACACGCTGATATTGCCTTCTTGTAGATTTGCACTTATATTCCTCAAGGAAGTCTATACTGGCTTTCGAAATCCCGAAACGCTTTCTCACCGCTAGGGAGAGAAAATCATGAGCTGCAGGGTCCGGGTTTTCTGTAATGAAGCGCAGACAGTTGACTTCTGGACTCGCTGGGTCAGAACTGGATCTGGTAGTGGTACAAACTTCAGCTACAGTTCCAATGCCAGGAGGAACCACACGCTGTTCGGCCACTTGTGGGCCACTATTGCCGCTACCCTTTGAAGGATCTCAGTTTGTTGAGGACCCTCAACAGAAGGTTGTGAGGAGGGAACAGATAAATCTTGGACCATCTGTTCCAGTCGAGGGACATCGCGTCCACTGCTTCCGCTAAGGGGTCCTCGTACGGGGCACGTACAGGGGCAACTTCTTGTTGTCTTTCGTCGCAAAGAGGTCTATCTGCAGTTCTGGGACTGATTCAGAATGAAGGAGAATGATCCTGCGTCTAAGGACCATTCCGACTCTATCGGTGTGAACCTTGATAGAGCGTCCGCTGTCACATTGCGGACTCCTTGAAGGTGAACTGCCGACAGGTACCACTTCTTCTTTTCCGCCAATCGGAAGACGGCCAACATCACCTGGTTGAGAGGTGGTGACCTCGATCCTTGTCGATTCAAGTATCTCACAACTACCTCGCTGTCTATCACCACCTTATGTGGATCGAGTGACGCGGGGAGACTTTCTTTAAGGTAAGGAGCACTGCCCTAGCTTCTAGAAAGTTTTATGTGAAAGGTCTTGAATAGCCTGGACCAAGTCCCCTGGACTTTTTTCCGATGAGAGTGACCTCCCCATCCCTCCTTCGAGGCGTCTGAGTGAATCGTCACCGACGGGGGAGGTGGCTGAAGAAGAACCGACTTCTTTAGATGTCTGGCTTGGGACCAAGGCCTGAGAAGAGTACTTAGCCGAAGCGGCTGGTCTTCTCAGATCTCTTCACGCGTTTGATGCATAACTTCTCCAAACTCCGATTGCATCCTTTAGCTGTGCTCTTAGCACTGGGTCTGTCACCGAAGCAAACTGGAGAGAGCGCAGTACTCTCTCCTGCTCGTGTCTTGATATCCTTTCGGAATCTTGAAGTCTCTTGACAGAACCCGCTATCTCCTTCCTTTTCTTCGCCGGGGTGGAGAAACGGTGTGACAAAAGGTCCCAGTGGATTCCAAGCCACTGGAACTTTTGAGATGGAGAAAGTCGAGACTTTTTCTGTTGATCTTGAAGCCTAGGTACTCTAGGAACTGGATCACTTGACTGGAAGCTTGCAAGCATTCTGTCTCGGATGCTGCCCACACCAACCAGTCGTCCAGGTAGGCTACTACCTGAATTCCCTTTAGGCGTAATTGTTTGAGAGCTACGCTCGCAAGCTTCCTAAAAATCCTTGGGGCTATGTTTAGCCCGAATGGCATGGCTCCGAAGGCGTATAGTCTTCGTTGTAGCCTGAACCCTAGGTAGGGGGAGAGTCGATGGCTAATTGGGATGTGCCAATAGGCGTCTGACAAGTTTATAGAGACGGAATATGCCCTCTTGGGCAGTAAGGTCCTTATGTGTTGCAGTGTTAGCATTTTGAATTTGCAATTCACTATGAACTTGTTGAGTGGCGACAAGTCCAGAATGACTCTGAGCTTTTCCGAGTCTTTCTTGGGAACACAAAACAGTCTCCCTTAGAAATTGATGGGCTTCACCCTTCGGATCACCTTTTTTCTACAACAGTTCTTGAACGTACTCCTCCATAACGGGGGTGGAGTGTTGGAAAAACCGAAGGCACGGGGGTGGAGTGCTGTACCAGCTCCCGCCCAGTCCATTCTTGAGTAGGCTGTGGGCCCAGGGATCGAAGGTCCCCCGATCCCGAAATTTCAGAAGTCTCCCTCCTACCGGTATCACCTCACTTGGACTGCCGTCCTGAGGTCTTGCCTTCCTGACCACGACCACCCATGAATCCCCTTCCCCTTGAGGGGCGTCTAGACGAGCCTCTGGCTGCTCCTCTAGGCTTTGCTCGAAAGGAAGTAGACTGCCCTTCGAACGCTGGGGTGAATGCCGTGGACTGTGTCGACACGGCCTGGGGTACCCACTGAAAGGTGGTCGGGGTTTGTGCCACTATCTGGGGCACTGGGGGCAATGGCAATTGCAGTTGCTGTTGCTGTCTAAGAGGCTTGGCTGGCCGAGACGGTAGCCTAGTCCTCATAGTCTTCCTCTTTGGTTGAGGACCCTCATCCGGGGAAGACTTTCTTTTGATAGCCAGGCCCCACTTCTGGAGAAGGTTTCTATTCTCCAAGGCGGCCTTATCAACAACTTCTTTGACCAAGTCGGTAGGGAAAAGGTCTTTTCCCCAAATGTTGGAGGAGATTAGTTTCTTTGGCTCGTGCCTCACCGTAGCCGAGGTAAACACGAACTCCCTACAAGCTCTCCTTGCCTTGACGAAGCCATAAAGGTCCTTCATCACTGTGGCCAGATGAGGCTTGGCCACTACCATGAACATTTCATGGACCTTGGGGTCACTTGCCATCGTCTCGAGAGTAGTCTGAAGAGACATTGAGGCAGTCAGTCTTTCTTTTGTATCGAACTCACTTCGCAAAAGAAAGTCAGACAGCTTAGGGAGGTCCTTGCCGAACTGACGTCCGGCAATATCAGCCTCCAACTTTCCCACTGAGAACGTAAGATGGACGTCCTTCCAGTCTTTGTGGTCCATAGGCAGGGCCAGCGACAAGGGTTTACACTCCTCTAGGGAGGGGCAAGACTTGCCGGCCTCGATTGCTTTTAGTACAGCCAGAAACCCTTTCTGTAAAAAGGGGAAGGCTCTAGTAGGCGAGGACAGAAAGGAAGGGAGCTTCCTATTCAATGCGGCTACCTTTGAGTTAGAGAAGCCCCTCTCTTTCATCGAGGATGAAAGTAGAGCTTGAGCCTTAGCATGGTCCATCACTATGACCTCCTTCGGCTCTGTCTCCTCCTTTGAAGCTGGTTCCTTCCTCAGCCGGACATAACAGTCCGGATATGATGCCTTGCTGGGCCAGAATTCCACCCTCCAGGGGAACTGAGCCCAGCTTATCCGAGATGACGATCTTTCCAGTCGTCATCGGCATGTGCTCAGCATACCTCCATGGGTTAGCATCTGAGCACAAGGGAAGGTCTTTCACATTGAGCTTTTTCTGGGGCCCATGTGATTCTGCACACTGCATTCGCAGTTCCATTGCAGCCGCCTTCTCCTGATTCTCCTTCTGCATTTGTTGGATCATTCCAACAATAGAAGAGAGGGCCTGTCCCAGCTCTACTGGGAGACCGGCCGATGTAGAGGGGCTTGAAATTCATCCTGGGCTTCTGCCAGGAGGTCTTCCTCCTGACACCCGTCCACATCAGACATCCTGTCATCTAGCTGGATTGTTTGCATCGCGACCGCGACTTCAGCATCCACCTGGATCTGAACTTAGGGGATCTCCTCTTGAGGCTGGGGAATCACTGCATCAGCTGATGCCTTAGGGAAAGGATACGCCCTCATCTTCTCAC
>NC_090741.1:108545277-108547777 GCF_036898095.1 Palaemon carinicauda | reverse complement strand
GATGTGGTCTTGAGTCAAATTTACCAGATGCATTCATCAGCAAAATATTGTCTGGTATTGAAGAAGAAGAACTTGAAAGGCTTATAGAAGTTCCACTTACCGGAGATTCAGCTCAGGATGACCTAATATCAGTAGACCCTGAATGTGAACGTGAACCACATCCAGTTGCAGACTCTCAGCAGCAACCTGCTATGGAACAAGAAAATATCTCAATCAAAGTACTACATCCGGCAAAACAGGTAAGAAAGGTAGCTGAGTATGGTCTTCAAAAGCAAGATCAACGAATGTTAGCACGCAGCACTAGATCAATGCGAGCAATTGATGTTGGAGACAATGTGTCTTTACGGGTGTCTCAATTTGACCGTAGTAAAGGAGAGACCACTAACATAGTAGGTGCTGTATTAGCAGTTGAAGACAGTGGTTAAGTGATGGGCACAAAAAGTGGAATTATCAATGGTAAACTTGACAGAAATCAATTCGAATCTGTTCAGTATGAAGGACTTTTGCCTGAAAATATCCACAAACAACAGTTAAGTATTCGCGAACTAGTTCGAGCAGGAAGTGTGTGGTGGCCAAGTATACCAGAGATGTCTTTGCAGGAGCAATTGCTTGTCAAAGTGGTGTTCTAGTTTGAAAGCTAGCCTTCAACGCAACAGTGCCTGCCACAGCCACAAATCATGTGACAATATTGACAAATAATTACTAAAAATTTGTTTGATATGTATGACCATTGCTTTCATAGACGTGAAATTTGTCTATATTTTCAATTATTAAAACAGCTGTTTAAAAAGATTGTGTTTTATTTTATCAAAAGTTTTCTTTTTTTTAACTTACAATAATTTGTATTAGTTTTCCTTGTTTTGATCCTAATACTAAATATATACATATATATATATATATATATATATATATATATATATATATATATATATATATATATATATATACATATATATATATATATATATATATATATATATATATATATATATATATATATATATATATATATATATATATATATATATATATATATAACCAGTTTGTGTATGTCCGTATTTATTGCTGTTCAGTTTTAGTAATATTTCTTTCAAAAAGTTTTGTTTAAAGTAGCATGTTTCATTCAGTAAAGTCCTATCGTGTTGGTTAGTTTTTCCCCCTTCCTGCACAAATACTTTAATGGTCGTTATAACGATCGTTTATTTGAATTTCTCTGAATAATATTGTATTACATTGAAGCTTAGAAAGATTTGATCTTGGAGCAGCAGCGCGCGATTCATATATATAAAAAGGTTCTTTTTGTACCAAAGATATATTTTCATGCATCACGGCTGCCCATTTCATGAAATGGGTAAGGGTTCATTTGCCTATTTCATGAAGTGGGCTAACCACTTGCCCATTCCAAGAACTGGGCAAGTGGTTTGCTCACTTCATGAAATGGGCAATTTCACAGATTGGGTGTAACATATATATATATATATATATATATATATATATATATATATATATATATATATATATATATATATACATATATACATATATATATATATATATATATATATATATATATATTTATATATATATATATATATATATATATATATATATATATATATATATATATATATATATATATATATTTATATATATATATATATATATATATATATATATATATATATATATATATATATATATATATTCATATATGTATATATATATATATATATATATATTTATATATATATATATATATATATATATATATATATATTTTTATATATATATATATATATATATATATATATATATATTTATATATATATATATATATATATATATATATATATATTTATATATGTATACATATATATATATATATATATATATATATATATATATATATATATATATATATATATATATATATTTATATATATATATATATATATATACATATATATATACATATATATATATATATTTATATATATATATATATATATATAAATATATATATATATATATATATATATATATATATATATATATATATATATATATATATATATATATATATTTATATATATATATATATATATATATATATATTTATATATTTATATATTTATATATTTATAAGTATCAAGAAAAAGAAAATATACTTACTTTTCTGAATTTATTTTTTGGGATGGTATAATGTATGATGATTTTTTCTATTCATTTGCGTATTCCGTTTCAGGGAGTAATTGTTCATTATTTTTCCTTTGCCATTTAAAATGTATTGGAAACTATGGTCTCTGAGTTTTTTAAAAAAGAAAAGTAAACTATATTAGACTTTATCTATCATGTGTTTGTAACGTAAACATTAAAGATAACGGTACGTAATTCGGTTTCCATCTTCCCTGACCTGATCTTTCACTTGTAAACAAAACCACTTTAGATTCAGTAGAACAATTTAAATGACTATGCAACATGAGTACAATATTTTTTTTTT
>NC_090741.1:108537777-108540277 GCF_036898095.1 Palaemon carinicauda | reverse complement strand
AGGGATGGGTAATTTCACCTGGACTGTATGAGACGTTCAATTGTGACGTCTTATTATCGCTTCGGTGTCCCAGATTAGTCGTAGGAAGTCTTATCTGTGTGGAGGGGGCTTCCCCACTCATGATAGGACCAACAGAGTCTTGGGACTTTCGTGCTATAATTTTTGTTAGAGAAGCGATTAAAGAGGGACCGATATCAGTCTTTTTTTAACTCTTCAAGCTTTTGATGCGTATTCTCTCCAGGCTCTTAACGCATCTTTCCACTGTGCTTTTTGCACTAGGTCTGTCACTATTGCAGACTGGGGAAAGTTTAGTGCTTGTCCCCGTTGGCATCTTGGAAATCTGACTGATTACCTGAGTCTCTTGACAAACCTCGCGAGCTCCTTTTATATTCCCAAGGGAAAGGAGAGTTGATGTGACTGTGGGTTTCAATGGTTTTTCAGCCATTGAAACCCTTGAGCTGGAGAAAGTCGAGACTTTTAGAAGATTATCTTTCATCCGTGCTGTCTCGGGAACCGGGTCATTTCCTTGAATGCACATTGGCCAGCCACTTCGGGTTCTGCTTACCCGAGCCTCTCATTCAGGTATATAAATGCCTGAACCATTTCTAGGCTTGACTTTGACGTGACTAAATTTGCCAATCCTATGAAGTCACTTAGGACTGTGAGTCCGACACGTATCTTTCCTAGGATGAATGTTAATATCTGTAACTTGAATTCTAGATAGGCGGAAGGGGGGTGGTTGACTCGAAGGTTCTGCAGGACATCTGTCAGGTCTGTCAAGATTACAAACACCCTTACTTGGGACAAGGTCCATATGTTCGGGAGGATTAACATTCAGAACTCACTGCTTTCTATGAACTTGTTGAGTGGCGACAAGTTTAGAATGACTCAGAGATTTCTTGAGACCTTCTCGTGACCACAAAACAGCCTTCCCTGGAACTCGATGGGCTATAGTTTTTTTTTACCACCTGTATGCTCTATAGCTCTCAGGTATACTCCTCCAGGAGGATTTTGAATTGTAGGAGAAGGTAAGGAAATGATGGTGGGGACATTTCTGTTTCCCATCAAGGTCTCATCTTGAATAGGCTTTGGACCGAAGGATCGAAGGTCCTGCGATCCTGAAGGAATGTTCCCCCTAGTAGAAGCGTCTTCATGCTTCGAATAGTCAGTAGGTTTAGACTTTAGACCATCTGCCTGTGGCATTGTGGTCACTGGAATTGTGTGATGTTGGTGAGCAGCCCGGATATTTCCAGCATTTTCGATCTTCTTTTTAGGTTGGGGACCCACAACCATGGAAGATTTTCTCTTTGAAAGGATCCCCCCATTTTTGGAGAAGACTTATGTTCTCCATGGTGGCGTTCTTAACTACTATCTTAATTACCTCGTGTGGGGAGAGGTCTTTACCCCAGATGTTGGAAGATATTAGCTTCCTCGTTTCGTGTTTCACTGTTGCAGCAGCGAACACAAACTCTCTACATGCTCTCCTAGCCTTCATAAAGGCGTAAAGGTCCTTCACTAAGGTAGCCATATGCATTTTGGCTATGACCATGAGCATCTCTGGGGTATTTTCGTAGGTTGAACAGAACTCTATGTAGTTTTGTAGAGAAGGGGGGGGTCGCAAGTCTCTCCTTTGTCTCTTGTTCATTATGCAAGAGCAACTCAGATAATTTAGGGAGACATACATTAAATTGTAGACTTGCGACATCCGCGTCTAATTTTCCTACTGAAAAAGTCAAATGGACTTCTTTCCAATCCTTTTCCTATCCAGGAAAAGCTGGTGACAGAGGCTTGCACTCTTCGAGTGTGGGACATGGCTTACCCGCCTTCACCGCTTTGGCAACAGATATAAATGTCTTCTCCGTAAAGGGGGAATGAAAGTGAAGAAGGAGCAAGAAAGGAAGGGTGTCTGTTATTCAGTGAGAATACCTTCGACTCTGAATAACCCGCCTTTTTCAGACTAGCTGAGAGGATAGTCTGTGCTTTATCATGGTCGAGAATCATGACCTCCTTTGGTTCTCTTCCTTTCCTTGAATTTGGTTCGTACTTCAGTCGAACCCAACAATTAGGGAAAGCCTCAAAGCTTGGCCAAAATTTAATTTTGTCCAAAGGAACAGCACCCATTTTCTCTGAGATGTAGAGATTGCCATTTAAAATCGGCATCTGCTCCGCAAACCTCAAGGGATTGGTTTTGGAGCGTGTTGGTAGGTCTTGATCCATGGGTAGTTTAACTGACTCCTGGTAAGCGAGAAGAGAGGCTTTGTGAGGCTCTATCTTGCGTTTTTCTTCCTGCTTTTCGTTTTGTTTACGAAAGCCCTCTATCTAATTCTTCAGTTGGATACATAATTGTACCATTCTATCCAATAGAGAGGTAGAAGACGAAGATGTCGACATCGATGGCTCTATAGCCGGCATAGGCGGAGGAAATTCCGACCCAACATTTTTCTCTTCTACCTTGGGGCACTTCTTGCCCTCAATCCCAGAGGTTTTCTGGCCGTCAGGG
>NC_090741.1:108505277-108522777 GCF_036898095.1 Palaemon carinicauda | reverse complement strand
TTTACCTCCCATTCATGATCATTCTCGCCTAACAGTTTTAATCCTCGTCCAAGCACTCTAGCATTCACCTCTCTCACCACTCCATCAACATACAAGTTAAACAACCACGGCGACATCACACATCCCTGTCTCAGCCCCACTCTCACCGGAAACCAATCGCTCACCTCCTTTCCTATTCTAACACATGCTTTACTACCTGTGTAGAAACTTTTCACTGCTTGCAACAACCTTCCACCAACTCCATATAACCTCATCACGTTCCACATTGCTTCCCTATCAACTCTATCATATGCTTTCTCCAGATCCATAAACGCAACATACACCTCCTTACCTTTTGCTAAATATTTCTCGCATATCTGCCTAACTGTAAAAATCTGATTCATACAACCCCTACCTCTTCTAAAACCACCCTGTACTTCCAAGATTGCATTCTCTGTTTTATCCTTAATCCTATTAATCAGTATTCTACCATACACTTTTCCAACTACACTCAACAAACTAATACCTCTTGAATTACAACACTCATGCACATCTCCCTTACCCTTATATAGTGGTACAATACATGCACAGACCCAATCTACTGGTACCATTGACAACACAAAACACACATTAAACAATCTCACCAACCATTCAAGTACAGTCACACCCCCTTCCTTCAACATCTCAGCTTTCACACCCCTGTGGCCGCGGGGGCATAAAACAATTAGAATAGCGCCAACGTTATCCCTGCGTGTCGTAAGAGGAGACTAAAAGGGACGGGACGAGGGGGCTGGGAACCCCCTCTCCTGTAAAAGTATCCTGTGAGACAGCAACATATATATATATATATATATATATATATATATATATATATATATATATATATATATATATATATATATATATATATATATATATATATATATATATAGCATCTCTCATTCTCTCTCTCAGCTCTGATAGTAATAGCAGTGATATTATTATTATTATTATTATTGGGTTAATGATGGTGTTTTTTATGTTATTAACAAAGGGGGGGGGGGGGGGGTGAATTAACACTTGAAAGTCCCTGTCGGAAAGTACAAATTATGAGAAAAATAACAAAAGAAAAATTTACTAAAGACTATAGGAAGTAAACATAAAACTAGTATTGACAAGAACCTAAAATTTATATGTAAATGGCCGAAATATATTAGGGTAATTATTTTTGACAATTGAAAAAACAATCTAGTTTATATGTTAGACACCACAACAAGTTCTTACTTAGATACTAAAATTGACAAGAACCTTTACTTGAGAGTATAGATTCGTAGGAATTGAGACTGAAACACAAGGGAAACGTTCACGCATGGCTAAAAAACGGATTTAAATAGAACTAAATTCACTAAAGGCAAACTTTTCCTTCCCTCAAGCAACATAAACGACATAACCATTCAGTAGCCAAAGCTTCGGTTTTCTCCAGAATTCGAAATGATAATCTGTACATAACAGGAACAACAATAGTCACGTTTATTGTCCCCCAATGTTTCTTTCATTCTCGGTTTACTTCGATCAAAAAGGACACAGCAATGTGATCTTTTGCAGAATATCTTTTTGAGAAATGGTTGAATGTCACTTGAATAGTGTAATCGCTCTCTCTCTCTCTCTCTCTCTCTCTCTCTCTCTCTCTCTCTCTCTCTCTCTCTCTCTCTCTCTCTCTCTCTCCAGTTAATTTCATTGCCAGCATCATCTCATCGTTTTAGTTTCTTATATTCTTACTTATGATCCCTATAAAAGAGGAAATATCAACAAATAACAAAAAGGTGAATATTTTTTTCAAGTCAAACGTGATCACATAAGCTGAATATGATTTTTTATCCTCTCTTATTATCTTAGTATCTACAAGGTATTTCCAAAATATTTCCATTTTTTATGTATTCTTTATCTTATGGCAGAATAATTAGAGTGCCAAGGTTCAAGGTATTGAATATTACGTATCAAGTAATCGATGCGAAGTGACTCAAGTGTAAGTGGTCAGATTTTCGGTCCGAATATTTCAGGAGAAACCGTTACATAATTGAGATACTTTTTGTATGTTTCAAAATTACTCGATAAATGACATAACTAGGAAAAACGGTAATTTGCTGTTGTTTAAATATAAATAAGTAAATGAAAGTACCTTTAAAAACTATGAGTAAATGTTGTATCTGTATGAATATATATAAAATACAAAACAACTGAGAAAATCTAATTAAGGTTTTTCTAATGAAAGCTGATGAAATGTTTAAATATTGAGAACTATTATTATTCAAAATTTAACTTATGAATAAGAAAATTAAGGATAACATTTCGTATTATTAGGTCGTATTGGTGAGAGTCAAGCTACACTCATTAGGCTGTGAAATCTCTTTATTTTATTGATAATAATAATAATAATAATAATAATAATAATAATAATAATGATAATAATAATAATAATAATAATAATAATAATAATAATAATAATAATAATAATAATAATAATAATAATAATAATAATAATAATATGCTAACCTATACTTTATATTCCTCCATTCAAAAATTTAATTTCAAGAAATAACAAAATATGAAAATAATCCAACTCTCGAATGTTCACAGGGCTCCAATGGGTGTTCTTTTTGCGTAAATCCATGAAGCATATCTGTTATAGAAGAGGCAACGACATATGCATGCTCCGTTAATGGCCATTGCTATAGATGATGCTAAAGAAACTTAGCCAGTAAACCAATCAGTTAAGGCCCAATGGATATTCTAATCATCAAAAACTACTTAAAGTATTGTAAGGTAAGTCACCAGCTATTACTTATATCCACTTACAAGGGGTTATTAGTACTAAAGTTTAATGACCATAGAAATGAAAGAATGAAATGTATTGTAATAAGTAAAAAAAAAAAATCTACCGAGTAACTAAGTAATGTTAAGGTTTGGTTTATTTAAGACGTTTTCATGTAAGGAGGGTAAAGTTATTATTACCTGTTTGCATTTATTTGTGTACTCACTTTCCGGTGGTTTTACTCAATTATTCCTATCCCACTTTTCACATGGGCTCTAAACTATTGTAGTCGGTGGGCTACACGGGGTTCATATGCACTTCCCCCCCCCCCAAAAAAAAAAAAAAAAAAACTATAAATAAGGGGTATTTTCTGGTAGCCCTGGTTCAAGGCAATCAAATGAAAGATGTTAACAGGAAATATTCTCATTCCTACTATGTCCCTGACACAGTGTTTCAACCCCTTCCGAGCTTTCGATTTAGTTTGGATTGACCAATTCAAATAAACTTGATATATTCTTGTAAGTTTGTGATTGTTCTACCATAAAATGATATTGTGAATTAAAAACATGTCGTATAAAATCAGTTGCATGAGTTGGACATAAGGCTTTCCAATTTGCATTCTATTTTTACAGATTATAAGAAGTGTTGGACAATAAGAGCAGCATGGAACCACAAAGAAACGGCAGTTGTATGGTCCAGCAAGCCACGGACTGGAGTGTATCCTTCACAAAAAAGACTCCACACATGTACAGTATACTTATATATCGAAACTGAAAGATCCTGACGAACGTTTCAGACATATTAGGGACATTCAGAAGAAAAGGCTTTCACAACCATTAGGCTCTTCATACCGTATGAGTGACACTTGTGAACAAATCCCAGATGAATTGTCCGATTAGCATGGGTTTCATAGGGATAGTTCTGTTAACTTTACATCAAATCTGAGCCACCTGAAAGACACCGAGTCTTAATCTCTTCGGTTGTGTAGTAAAATGATAGAATCCCGGAGGGCATCAGTAGAAAAGGATCATATACTTTTTGAGCAGAACTGCATTTATTGTAATAAAGAAGAGAAGAAATCTTTTAAAGTTCGTGGATCCTGGACCACTCAGCACACAAAAGTTTTTTATGGAGGAGGTGGTAATGCAACTGAGGCACTAGCAAAGAACATAGGGGACTATGCATATCAGGTATTGATCTTTTTTCTGCTGAAGCAAAATATCGTCCGTCCTGTTGTCGAGATTACTTTTTGCGGAAACCAGAATTTGGTGGTCTATGGAGGTTAAAGGATGCACAATAGGTGGAAAGACAAACTGCCTTGGAGGAAACTCTTAAAAAGAGCTTTCAGGAAGTCTGTAGAGTGATCAGTGATGAAATTATTAAGAAAAACAAAATTGTGAAGCTGAGCACATTGCGAGATGTTTACATTTTACATCTCAAGGATACTAAGCTTACAAATCAAAAACATCGTGGAGAAAACCTCAAATTGAAATTGGAAAAGTGCAACGACTATCAAGGAGTACGACGTTTCTGTCCTATTAGGGCAGATAGCAAATTTAAGTCATACCTTTTGTTCAATAGTAAAATGGACATCCATATTGCAATGCGGTCAAGCAACCAATTGGGTCAATGTGATAAGGTTCAAGAAGTTGCTAGCATGCTAAAAGATGAAGTCATCAACACTTTTCAGAACAAAGTAAATCCACCGTGGCCTCTGACAGCTGGTGATTTAGCTGATGTGGACATTGTCCCACCTGAACTGCAGAAGTTCCTTACTTTAGTAATAAATGGGGATCAAACACCAACAAGAAGAGTTGTTAGATAAGTCAATTCTATTGGACAGGACATTTGAAGAGCAGTTAATAATGGCAAATGGAAGTTGCCAAAGCACGTTCTGCTTGATATGACAATAAAACATTTATTCAGAAGTGCTCTATTCATTAAACTATTGAATCGCTTAGGTCAGTTTGAAAATAACTCATTCCTTCTAGAATTAGAAACTACCATAGTGTAGGCAATCGAAAACACTTCCAGTCTTCTACCTATTGCAATCATAATGAATCCCTCTGTCCCACATCCTTTTCACTCAGATTCTGACAATTATGAGTTTGTAAATGATCTCTCTGGGGCAGGATCGGTTCATAGATCTCATGAAATCATGTTGCAGGAAATCTGTGGTAAGCCTGGAGAGGACATAGGTGGCAGTCAACCAGAGCTTGTAAGTCTTCCAAGGACTTATCAGCGTGCATACACTCCAACTTTGATGGACCTGGAAGAGTGATACATTGGAAAGTGATGGAGTCCAAAACTTGAAATCAAATTGATGGCAGTATATGGCGCTAAGGAGGCCCTTGATAATTTCAAGATGAAAAATGTGTTATGGTTGTTATTGCGAGTTCATGCTGCCACTAAGGAGCGGGTTGTGCCAGGTTGTGGAGGGTATGTGTGCCTCAGAGGGGATGTCCTTGATCGATTAACAACAGTGGAATACTATCCAGTGATATCTTTTCCCATTAAGGAATGTTTGCGCTCTTCCGAAGAGGCCTCACAAGAAGTTGGATAGAAGTATGTTGTGACTACCTTTGACCTTGGAGTGTGTATGAAAGTCTTTCCTCTTGTATGTAACCAGGAAAAGCAATACGAAAATCACATAATCATGATAGGTACATTTCATCTAGTTATGGGATATCTGAAGATGCTAGGCAGGAAGATGGAAGGCACTGGACTGTCTGATGCGCTATTGGAAGCGGGCCTGATCTCTTCGGGGTTCCTCAGTGGTGTTATGCCGGGCAAAAAGTATGCCAGGGTGGTACATTGCCACAAAGTGATGGTGGAGGCACTAGAACGCTTATTTTTGGAACAGTTCGTTGAGAGGAAGGCGATGTCCTTACTTGACATGCCAAAGGAATCACGAGATTGATTTGATGCCCTCATGCAATCCCCAACAAGGAGAATGAATAGGCTGTTTTAGATGATGTCCACATAGTCTCTTTCATAGGGGCATACTTGGCATTTCATGATGATGTACACAATAGAGAGCTTGGCAAAAAATCCACCTTTTGGATGTCGTATGCAGATCCCATCTGGCTAACACTGGACTTACTGCAAGCCGTCAAAACAAATGACTTTGCTGCATACTCAGAATGTCTGATTCTGATGCTAGATCTATTCTTTAGTTTTGGAGGGAAAACTATGCTCGATATCTGACATATTTTTCAATGTTTGTGATCATCATTGAGACCGCTCATCCTGGTGCTAATGGGCTACTTAGGAGAAAACCTTTAGTGTGGCAAGGTCTTTCATACCAGACAATCGCTGTTCAGGGGACAAAACGATAGAAGAAACAATCATGAAACATTCCAAGTCTAAAGGTGGGTGTGGATCCTCAGCTGGTGTGCTTGAACACCAATTATGGTGCAAGTCAGCGGTGGGTGCGATCCTCCAGTCAGTGAGCAAAGTTTTTACAGGCTACATTCAAACTGGCAGATATGGGAGATGACCAATATACAGGCAATCGGCACCGATATGTCTGTAGTACAAAAAGACTCAGAAATGAGTGACAAGTCTCAAGGACAGTTAAAGCCATCTGCAACTTAAACACTCTATTCACCATGGCAAACAAGGACTAAGAATATTGCATATCTTCAGGAGCCCCGGCATCAACAGCAGTGGAACATGATACTCTCATGGCAGAAGCAGCAGGCATATTGTCTAAGGAGGATTTCATTGCAAACAGGCCAGCAGTTGGTGAAAACATCTTTGAACTAATCAAGCGGTTAAATCTGAAAACTATGTCAGATATGAGTGAGTCAGTGAAAGTCAAAACCTCTGCAAATAAGACAATTGTGTATAAGCAGCAAGGGAATGTGGCCTTTGTCAAGGATATGGATGAGGGTGTTCTACCCAAAAATCCATAAAAGGGCATAGTCATTGAGGATGGAAATGCCATATTTTATTATCTAAAGGATATCCCAAAAAACTTTGAAGGAATCTCAGAGATGATCCTGAAAATGGCACTAAATAAGTCTACTGTAGTATTTAGTACTGACATGTATAAAGACTCAACAGTGAAAGGTGTTGAGCGGACACGGAGAGGCTGTGTTGATAAGCTCATTGTTGGTGGAGGGAAAACCAAATGTCTAAAGGACATGAAGAACTTCTTAACAAATGACGAAAACAAGGAGCAGCTGGTACAGGTCTTGTTATCTACTTGGAGTGGCAAATTTTTCTTAGACTCTTGAGGGCCATGAAGTAACACTGATTTGTGTGGGTTGTGCTTATCACCTTCTCTCCAATAGGGACTCCACATTGTCAACTTAAGAAGAAACAGACTCCAGGGTGTTATTGTACTCTTTTTACGCTCTGGCCAAGGGGTTTCAGTTTGTCAGAGTGAAAAGTCCAGATTCAGATATATTCTTCATTCTAAGTGGACTGGAAATCCTCTTTGAGCCAGGAAAGAGAAACAAAAGACAATTTATCAACATCAGTAAAGATGCGGATTCTCTGACAGCACCTCTTTACAATGCCCTTCTTGGCCTTCATGCATTCACTGGGTGCGATAGCACCAGTACTTTCAAAGGAAAGGAAAGGTGAAGGCAGTGAAACTTCTTGAAAAAAAGAACACTTTAGGCAGTCGTTCATGGGGTTGAGAGAATCATGGCAACTCGATGAAGACATTCTGAGTTCCAATGAGGAATTTACTTGTGCTCTCTATGGGAAACCGAGGATTAAGAAGGTGACCGAACTCAGATTCCTTCTCTTTGAGTGAAAGTGTTGTGGGAATGATAGAAAACTTTATATGACAAAAAGTTTTGACTTGAGTACACTTTTACCTTGCACTGATACTTTAAAAGAACATGTGAATAGAGTCAATTACCAGGTTGGCATTTGGAAAAGGGCTCATACTGCTAGACCTGATATCCCCAGTCTAGTTAATGGGCATGGTTGGACCCATGGTGGAAATGGTAAACTAAAACCAAAATGAACAAGTGGTGATATCATGCAAGTTCAGCTTGCTGATGTTCTCGATGGACTTGAGTCAATCTGATGTTGGAAGCGAAGACGACGATGACTTTGACAATTTGGAGGAAATTTCAATTGACACAGACAATATTGATGATGATTCTGATGGTGATGATGATCTTTAAGCTACAGACAATTTGAACAAGATGGTATCTGATGAATATGTGAATATCAATTTAGTTCACAACCAACAATATTGTTACGGGCAATATGATCAGACAGGATAGGGTCACCACAAATGAGAAATATAATGCTTGCAATTTTGAATCATATCTTGTTTGAAGAAAGTCTAGTTTGGGGCTGAGTTAATATTAAAGCCATTGTGGTACCATTGTAGAAGTTGTAAGAAAACTTCGTGGGTGTGTTTTGAGGGTTAACGCAGGAATTAAGGGGTGTAGGTCATTTCGTAAGTTGAGATATAGGAACTTTATATCCATTATCACTATGTGACCTTTGGCCCCTAGTGATGTCACTGATTACAAAACTAAGAGGCCATGATCATTTTAAGGTCTAGAACATCATAAACCTACAAGAATATATGAAGTTTATCAAAATCAGACCAGCCATAGCAAAGTTATAGCACTTTAAAGTTCCTCTACCCCATAATCCATATTTGACGTGTTGTCCATAAGAGGTTTCTGTGGTGATATGGGAATGAAAATATTTTATTGTTTAATATCATATTGGATGTGAAATACCTGAAAATCAAGTCTCACAGCCTTTCTGTGATTTTAGCATCAATTTAGTCTTGGTAAATGCATTTTTTTCATAATCGGTAAGATTTGACCTTTTGACCTCTAGTGTCGTCACTGATTATATAACTGATCATTAATAATATCAGTTTATGGTAGAAAAATCACAAACATACAAGAATATATCAAGTTTATTTAAACTGATCAATCCAAACTAAAGTTATGGAGCTTGAAAGTTCCGTATCTCAAAAGCTCAGATTTGGTGCGTCGTTCGGAGGGGGTTAAAAAACAGTGTCTGGGACATAGTGGGAATGAGAATTATTTCCTGTTAACATCCTTTATTTTATTGCCAGGACCCAGGGCTACCTGAAAATACTCATTAAGTATAGTTTTTTTTTTTTTTGGTGGGGGGGGGGGGTGCATGTGGACCCCTTGTAGCCAGCCGACTATTAGTATCTGGGGATATCACAACCATATATGTATTGTTAATAGATTGTATGATGGGATCATATAATCGCTTCTTTCTTATCCTTTTTTCTGATATTTAACTTGTATATGAAACTTTTGAAGTCTCACTATAGGATTTGAAAGCTTTTTGTAACACTTTGAAGAGTTCACCAGAATGAATGACCCGTATTGCATGACTCAAAGTATGTGCAATTTAGTGAAGTAATAAAAACGTTGAGTTGTTGCAGGAAAGAATCAATATCGAGAAATAGTATTAAAGGTTGTTTGTAACATTACCATTGGGTATTTTAACCGATATTTTAGAGGCGAATTAATTGTTTGTTTATCGTGTGCTATGATTAGATTATTAATATTTTGAAGGATTTGTTAATATTTTGACTGTTTTGCATTAATGGTGTTAGTGAGAAATCTATTTGATGGTAGATTTATATGACGTATGTTTATATATGAGGAACGTTAAAAGATTAAGTAAGCAAAGGTTTCTCTCATAGCGAGATGGAAAATATCTTTCCTTTTGCAAATAAAAATTCTAACTTACATTTCATAAGCATTTCTGAAAAACATTATCTTTCTTTTTTAAGAAATATGAATATATAGTGTTTTTATTAAAACGATACTTTATTTGAGTCTTTATTACTTTTTGCATTTAGAAAGTATGTACAAATGTGTAATGAGCTTACTACAGTCGGCCACGCCGCAGTAGTACTACTGAAGTGTTTTGAATGAACGATGTTCGTCGTGTTAGGAGGTGATTGGCGGAGAGGTTTTATTGCCATTCAGGAAGTGTATGGGAGGCTTTGTTCATAATTACAAGGTGTACGTACTGTATATGTATGCCATACCCATGTAATACTTGTTATACCAAAGATATTGCAGTAGAATAATCTCAATTTGTATTTCATCTAAATTTTTCAATGAATACGGCACTGATCTTGGGATAAAAAAATAATTTAGAACTACCATTTGGCTTCAACAATTGAACCTCCTTTGCATTTCTCTCGTAGCTATTATAATTTCAAAAACCTTAAACTTTTATAAAATATTATCCTCAGGAATTTTGTTCTTGTATTCATCTTGTGTGAATGTATCTTTCGAAATATTTGGCAAGAAACTTTGAGATACTGTAACAAAGCTACATCAAATGTGGTGGGTCCCTTACCTTCAACTATAATTAATAGCATTTTGCAAATATATTCTTTTTCCTATACTATCATTATAGTACATACCCACACTTGAAATATGTTTAATACAATTAACATGTTAGATGGAGATGGTTTGGACATGTTCTTTGCACTCGCCAAGAGAGATTGGTTTACCAAACTTTTAACTGGCCTCCATAGGGCACTAGAAGAGTTGGAAAACCCAGGCATACATGGCTGAGGACTATGGAATGTGAATTGGTAATAGATGAATGGAGAAGTATTGATTTAAATGCTCATGATAAAGACGACTAGGGGAATCTAACCGAGGCCCTTTGTGTCAATGTGCATAGGAGGAGATGATGATGATGATGATGAACATATTAGTGCTCATTATCAGGCAGATGTGCAAGGATTAGCCAGTTCTCCTCACAGGATTGACAGTAGTTCAGTCAAACTGCCCTATTACCACAAGAAAAGTAAAAGGTTAGTTGCAATTACAGATATTATACCTGGTGAAATAGTGAGCTTAGAGAGGGCATTTGCAGTGGTTGTTAATAAATGCCAACTACTCACATATTGCTAAAAGTGTACTCAATAATGCTTAAACCATCTTTTCTGTCCCAGGTGTTGCAGGGGGTTATTTTGCATTAAGTCCTGGCGTATGAGAGGTCTTTCAGAAGATCATTGGCTGGAGTGCAAGATATAGATTTCAGTACTTTCTCTCTGACTGGAATGTAAGGTATTTTATAAATAAATGGTAAACACATTTAGCTTCAATCAAATATTTCAAATAAACTCTAAATGGAAAAACTCCTTCCTCTTCAACAGTTGGAGTTCTATAGCAAACGAATATATAGCGGTTCCTCTTATCGATCTGTTTATCATGCGCATTTTGACTTGGCGTCTTATTCAATTGAAGACTTGGTAATGGATTCTGTTCTGGCGTTGTAGTTGGCAAATATTTAGGAAACGTATATTATGATGCACGAATTGGAATTATTGAGATTTCTCAGGTTGAACAAATGCAACCCTTAATCATGAATTAAGTAGATTATACAGGTGTTTACGAAAAAAAAAAAAAGAATAGAAAAATACTTTGAATTATATTGGAATAATTCCTAATGGGATAAATAGAGGGGAGTCTCCTGAAACATTAGATTTATAAAGTGTTTACAATATCAACTAAAGGGGGAGAAGACTGTTATGCATGTGACTTTTAGTGAATGACAAGTTTAAAGCTTATTTAATTCCATAGCCCTATGCTTACCGTGCGCAACATCGTTGCCTCCGTACACATATGGCTTCAATAATGCAAGTGATTATAAGTACTGTTGCATATATTTCTAAGTTTTAGTTGCTGTGTAAGTTACCGCAAGATGAGTATATATCTAAAAGTTCACATCCATTAATTAGATAGCATTTTTTTACACATTTATACATTTAATCTCCCTTGATGATATTGAATCGCTCATGCTTATTGTTTTCTTACGATAACACTATCAGGGAATCATATAGTAGAAACGACGTATACAAAAATGCAACCAATAAAGTATCTTTAAATAACAACAGTAGTTATCATAATGTCCACCAAAAATACAGGTAAACCTTTCCTCTATACTGTAAAGCAAAGGTATTTGAATCTGTTTCTCATTGTATCTTTGGATATATTCAGACAAGATATCCTGTTCGAAGATATAGGTTCTACAGTAAATGAATGCTGCTGTTACGGCCGAGAGAAACGTTATGACTCAAAGGACGGATGAAATCAACTGGGTAACTTTATTAAAGAACACTCTCCTTTATATACAAAACCTGTTCGAGAGACAGACAATGTTAGAGAGGAAACACGCAGACATGTTTATTCTGGTTCTTTTTAGTGCGAGGGAAGAGCGCAGATACAAGCATAATATATACAAAATAATTTATGTACGATCGTGTGACACACGGTTGGTACATTGCTCCCCCCCTAAAAATGTCATAATACACACGTTAAATAGGGCGCCCTGATCTAGAGAGGCGAACTGTAGGCGGGTCATCTGGCAGTAGATAAGCAGGTTTTAGACGATCATTGGAGACCAAGTGTTCTTTGCCACGAATGTTTAGTAGGAATGCTTTTGGACTGAGTCGGATCACAAGGAAAGGGCCCGAGTAAGGGGGCGTTAGCGGTGGCTTGGTAGTGTCGTTGCGCAGGAACACATGCGTTGCAGAGTGCAAGTCTGTTGGTATGTGATGCTTCGCTGGGGGCTTGTAAGTCTGGCGGCATGGAGTAAATTTTCCCACGACGTGACGTATGCGCTGGAGATCATCGGAGGAGGTTGTAGAAGGAAAAAATTCGGCCGGGACAACCAACGGGTCTCCATACACCATTACAGCTGCCGAGACGTCGAGGGCGTCTTTAGGAGTGGTCCTTAGTCCCAGGAGGACCCGGGGAAGCTGAGTAAACCAGTTTGAATCCTTGCAGAGGGACATCAAAGGTGCTTTGAGGTTGCGATGAAAACGTTCAACCATTCAATTGGCAGCGGTGTTGTAGGCCATTGTCTGATGTAGAGTGATGGCCAGGAGATTCGCTAATGATGTCCACAATTGAGATGTGAAAGTGGTTCCCCTGTCAGAAGTAATAAGCTCAAGGATACCAAATCTTGCAATCCATCCAGAGAGTAAGGCAGATGTACATGAGGCGGACGTTGCAGTTTCCATGGGAATGGCTTCAGGCCAACGGGTGGAGTGGTCGATGACGGTAAACAGGTAACGATGTCCTTGTGATGTGGGTAGGGGGCCTACAACGTCGACGTGAATGTGTGCGAAACGACGCTGAGGTTGAGGAAAGGTGCCCACTCCTGGATCCGTGAGTCGATGTACTTTGGAAGTTTGGCAAGAAGTACAGGCGTGGACCCAAACCTTAGCATCCTTAGAAATGCCGTGCCAAATGAACTTTGCATTCAGCAGCTGTGCAGTAGAATGGCACGAGGGATGTGAAAGGCCGTGAATGAAATCAAACACCTGTCGGCGCATGGGAGCAGGAATCCAAGGTCGTGGTCTGCCAGTACTGATGTCACAGAGGAGGGTGGTGTTAGAGTCGTCGAGGGGGAAGTCTTCCCAACGGAGGGACGTGCAGGATGTCCTACATGCTTGATATTCTGGATCCTGTCGTTGGGCCTCAGCCAGGGCATTGTAATCCAATCCAAGTTGTAAGGCTGCCAACGTGTTTCTTGACAGGGCATCGGCAATGGGATTAATTTTCCCAGGGACGTATTGAAGGGTGCAATTGTATTCAGACAGGGCGGAGAGATGTCGGCGTTGCCGGGCGGACCAGTCATCAGACTGTCGAGTAAAGGCGTGCACCAGAGGTATGTCGTCTGTGCGAATGACGAAGGGCGTACCTTCTAAGAAATGGCAAAAGTGACGGACATCCAAGTGCACCTCCAGCAATTCTTGATCGAAGGTAGAATAAACCGATTCTTCCTTGGACAGTTTTCTGATTAAGAAGGCCAATGGGCGGGGCGAGCCGTTGACCACCTGCTCGAGTACTGCACCAATAGCGACGTCGCTGGCATCGGTGGAGAGGAGAGGGGCATGTGGGATAGGAAAAATGAGAGCCGCAGCAGTTGATAGGGCCTCCTTTGCATTGCCGAAGGCTGCTTCTTGAAGGGGACCCCACTTCAGGTCCTTTGGCTTGCCCTTGAGGGAGGCGTAGAGGGGAGCAAGAGTGGCGGCAATGGCTGGCAGAAAATGGTGATAATAGTTGATCATGCCCAAGAACTCCTGCAGAGCTTTGACGGTCGAGGGCGCGGGGAAGTTCTGAACGGCTGCTACCTTCTCAGGGAGGGGATGGACTCCTTCAGGAGTGATGCGGTGCCCTAAGAACGACACTTCGTTGGCGCCAAAGGTACACTTGTCGTACCGGACTACAAGGCCCTTTTGTTGCAGGCGGTCGAGCAATATGCGCAGGTGACGCAGGTGTTCCTCTTTTGAGGAGGAGAACACAAGTATGTCGTCCACATAACATACACAGAAAGGGAGGTCCCCTAAGATGCTATCCATGAGACGTTGAAACGTGGCCCCAGCATTATGAAGGCCAAAACAGGAGTAATTGAAAGTGTATGTAGAAAACGGAGTGTTGATGGCAGTCTTGGGGATGTCTTCCGGGTTCATAGGCACCTGATAATACCCCTTCAGGAGATCGAGCATAGAGAAAACCTTTGCTTTGTGCAGGTAGGAGGTCACGTTGGCAATGTTTGGGAGGGGGTAGTAATCCGGTTCTGTTTGCATGTTCAGGCGCCTGTAATCCCCGCACGGACAGAGGAAGCCGTCTTATTTCAGAACGATGTGTAAGGGTGACGACCATGGGCTGGAGGCCTTTTGGCAAAGGCCCATTTCCTCCATTTCGGTCAAGGTCTGTTTGGCGGCTGCCAATCGTTCCGGGGGCAGACGTCTGAATTTTGCGAAGACTGGGGGTCCCGTCGTCTTGATGATAAATACCGTGCTTGGCAGGAACGGTGGGCGTTTGGCAAAGTTCTGGACGGAAAACTTCCGGGTACGACGTGAGGAGGTGTGCGTAGGCATCCATGGGTGCGCTGATGTGGAGAGCGAGGGTAGAGGGGTCGGGTTGAAGAGGTGTCGACAAGTACGAGTCTACGCTGACCAATCGTCGGTGGGCGACATCGACCAGAAGGTGAAAATGAGAGAGGAAATCCGCACCGAGGATTGGCATTGTGACGTCAGCAACGAGAAACTTCAAATTGAATTTACCGTTTCCGAACGATAATGTGAGGTTCTCGTGACCGTAGGTGGGTATCGCAGATCCGTTGGCAGATGTAGACAGACTACGTCGTGTATTGAAGAGTTTCCTTGTCAAAAGAGAACGACAAGCACCCGTGTCTACCAAAAGTCGCACGCCCGTTCCTGCATCATGTAAAAAGAAAAGATTAGAAACACGGGAGGCCACCGCCACGAGCGATGGCCTACTTACACGTTTTTTGGCCACTGACAATCCTCGGCACATTTCTTCGCGGTTGCCCCGAATCTGAAATGGTAGTAGCAAAACTGCGGCGGATGGGAAGTAGTAAGTGGCTGTAGAAGTCGTTTGTTGGGGCGCGAGCAATTGGTGGGTGGTGGGTGGATTTGTCGCCGCTTCGGCACATCACGGGGTAGGCGTGTATGTCCTACGGCATTCATATCAGCTTTGGTTGACGTTGAATAGGCATCCTCTTTGTCAGGGGTGGAGGTGCTGAAGTGGCTGTCTATAAGGGCGTCGGCTTTGGTCATCAAGTCCTTTATGGGTAAACTATCGACATCGGGTATGGCAACGCGTATAGATCCGGGTAAACGGCGTATCCAGAGGGCACGAAGTAGGTTCACCTCACGAGGAGAGCCATCTGCGGCAGGTTGAAGGCGAGTGATACTGGTCATTTCCCTGAGGGCAAGCGAAGCCCTTTGGTCCCCCAACGGTTGTTGAGAGAGCTGAAAAAGCTTTGTTATTGGGGCGGCTGGCGACAGCGAGTACTGCTGCAGAAGGTATGTTTTGAGGGCGTCATACGCTATTGAGGTGTCTCCTTGTTCACAAAGCCAGTCGGATATTTCTGGGAAGGTGTCCTCGGGTATCGCCGCAAGAACATAGTCTGCTTTGGTGGTTGAGCGAGTCATGCCCTTGATGCAAAACTCTACATCTGCGTGCTGAAACCAAGCAAACGCCTCTCCGCTGGCGAACGATGAAAGTTTCAATGGAGCAGCCGCAGCGCCAACTTCTGTAGAGTCCGCCATAGTGCCAACGATGGAGGGGCGAGGGGGTGGGTGTGGAAGGCGGTGGGAGCGAGTCGACTTTCGGGGTCACCAATGTGACGGCCGAGAGAAAGGTTATGACTCAAAGGCAGGATGCAATCAACTGAGTAACTTTATTAAAGAACACTCTCCTTTATATACAAAACCTCAAGGCAACAGGAAATTACATGTTCGAGAGACAGGCAATGTTAGAGAGGAAACACGCAGACAAGTTTATTCTGGTTCTTTTTAGTGCGAGGGAAGAGTGCAGATACAAGCATAATATATACATAATAATTCATGTACGATCGTGTGACACACGGTTGGTACACTCCTACCATCGAATAAAGGTTTCTGTACAAATATGAATGAATCTATCTTTTTAAGAAATTTGTATTTTTCAAAAGTAATCAATAGGTGTCCTTCAAGTGGAAATTCCGGTCTCAACCTTCCAGCAGTACCAAAGCCTGAAGTTTAAAATTTCTTTTATTAATGACTGACTACCTATGGTACTAGTTTCAGCTAGTCATACTTGTATTATAGGATCCAGGTTTGTATAATTTTGTAAGATAGGAATTATTCTAAACTATTTTTTTCTTTGTATTTTTATACAAAGACAACTGAATCCTTAGCTCCTAAGGATTGTGACATTCCTTGTAAGTTAACAAGAAGTTCATTTACACTTGCTGAAGAGTCGATATTTCCATAGCTTCCAGATTATCTGAAGTCCTTGAATGTCTTCTGGCATGACGTGTAAATATTCAGGCTGAAAGTTTTCATTTGTTAAATATTTTACAGTTTGGCTTTTGCAATGTCCGTGGAGTATGTAGTGACCTTACAATCTGCATCGATATGTCCCTTGGTTGTGGTCAGGTATTTTGTATGATTGGCCTTTATTTTAGCGCTGCCTTTAAACGTTCTAGTAAATATATCCTTTTGGATAAAACTAAGCAAATGAGTACTGGGTGGGTCTTTTCTCAGCACCATTAATAAATTAAAAGTTAACAAATTGTAAAGGATAGTTATTAATGGGCACTATAGTGACTATAAGAATTTAATATCTAATGTTCCACGGGGTAGTGTTCTGGGACCTCTTTTTTTATGGCTAAATTATGCTACTCTCTTTTCATCAATTTCATCCGCTGAATGATCTGTAGTTCTCGATTCCTTCATTAAAAAACTCCATAAAATTAGTGTATGATACAAATGATTGAGAATGAAGTTAAACTCTGACAAAAGTCAAAGAATGATTGTAACTTCAAGGACATTAGTCCCCCAACATCCCAATCTTTTCATTGATAATGTCAATAAAACTCTGAATCTTTTAGTAGTTTGGAGACTCACCATTTCACGCAAATCCAAAATAAAAATCTCCTAAACTAGCTTTGGTAAGGAGTAGGGCAGAATAATTATTCTTTCCTCAAACCGAACGTCCGACATGCGTTCGATCCCCGAGTCGCATGATGAAAGATTATATACTTCATTTCCTGAGAGAGAGAGAGAGAGAGAGAGAGAGAGAGAGAGAGAGAGAGAGAGAGAGAGAGAGAGAGAGAGTTAAATTGTACAACATCTGGCTTATTAAGGGCATTTTTATGTATATCTTCACATTATGATGGATCATGGAGAGAGAGAGAGAGAGAGAGAGAGAG
>NC_090741.1:108492777-108497777 GCF_036898095.1 Palaemon carinicauda | reverse complement strand
AAAGAAATATCCTTCTAAGTATTCATATTTTGTTCAATAATTTTTTTGACAATATCTTATGATAATTGATATACTTACAAACACACACACGCGCCCAAACACACACACACACACACACCACACACACACACATATATATATATATATATATATATATATACGTATGTATATATACGTTTATATATATATATATATATATATATATATATATATATATATATATATATATGTTTATATAGGTATATATATATATATATATATATATATATATATATATATACATATATATATATTTATATATATATATATATATATATATATATATATATATATATAAATATATATATATTTATATATATATATATATATATATATATATATATATATATACATATATATAAATTTATATATTTATGTATAAATATATGTATATATATATATATATATATATATATATATATATATATACATATATATATAAATTTATATATTTATGTATAAATATATATATATATATACATATATATATATATATATATATATATATGTATATATATATATATATATATATATATATATATATATATATATTTATGTATAAATATATATATATATATATATATATATATATATATATATATATATATGTATATACATATATATATATATATATATATATATATATATGTATATACATATATATATATATATATATATATATATATATATATATATATATATATATATATATATATATTTATGTATAAATATATATATATATATATATATATATATATATATATATATATATATATATGTATATACATATATATATATATATATATATATATATATATATATATATATATATATATATTTCACCACTAACACACCTGACTATTAAACGTGAATATCAATCACAAATAGGATTTTACAAATCCTATGAAAATTCTTTTTTTTTTTTGTAAATGCTTTATGCTAGACAGTTACTCAAACCTATGCCTAGGAGTCGAAGCAATCTAAACAGTAGGCTCTACCAATGAACCATCAAAAAAGATATGATTCATTCTAAGACTACTGTACGCATTCCTGTAGAATTCTTGAATCTTTTCGTAGTCTTGAAATGAACCCATCTCCACCTGAATAGTTCATTAATGAGTTTGTAGCACATTGATATTTAGGATGATCACTTGTCAGTAATACATAAAAAATTTGATAAGTGCAAATAAAAACCACAAAGGAGATTTAATATTGATTGCAACCTTTGGAGTATATATCCACTGGAAATGTTTTCATGATAAAGGCCTCTGACTGAGCAAGGACTTGAGCCTATGCCTCTAATTCAGAACATTCCCAATAGTAGACTACCAAACGCCATCAAGAGAGATATATGTTCATTTCAAGCCTTCTGTACTTATTCCAGTCGAATTTACGGACATGTACTTCGTGTTATTTGAGTACAATGCCTGCTTGACCATATGCAATCCCCCCATCCTGATGTCAACTCTTTCGTCATAAAGGACCTTTGGCTAAAGTCCACGCACTTATGGACTTACGGCACTGCATCGGCATCTTCATTCAACAGGCAGCTCAACCGAGAGGTCAAACGTGCCATAGATTATTGGTATGAGGCTGAGCTCTGCAGCAAAAGCAGCTCCTCCAAAGTCAACCTGTACCACAATGACTTTATGCACAAGCAATACCAGGAATACGAAAATACTATGAAGGATATTATAAGGGACAAAATCACGGCAACACATGTAAAAACTTAAATCTTCCTAATAATTTATTCTCAAACAATGAGGATCCGATCCCTTGTTATGAACAACCAGGCCCCTCTCATTTGGGACTTTCTGAAGAAGTCTAATGTCTATTCCTACCAGAGACTAGTCCGTGGTTGCCCTGGGCATTAAATTGGAGTAAAAAACGATAAAAAATTTTAAACCTTTGTCCTGTCACATTAACCAAGGGTACTTTCAAGCTGCACCAATTCCCTGTGCACAACAAACACATAATAACAAAGAAATCACTGGCAATAACATGGTCAACAGCAATGACCTAGATAGCAGAAAACCAAGGATCCTTACAGCCCTTCTCATACAGCAGTAAAAGGCGGACCTCAATACCATATAAGAGGTGTTCCTTCTATCCTCCGGCCGTAGGAACACCCAAGGTCTATATATGGATCAACCAACCCGTCGCCAATATCAACGAGCACGAGAACAATCAGAAAACCTACAGCTCGCCTGTGACTGACACTCTACTGGCTAGTGCCTCAGCCAATCAGGAAGCTGCTCGAGAATCATTGGACCTGGGAGCTGAGTGGCAGAACAGCTTACCTGACGTTGAGTCCTGGTCAATGGTCAAGGAGTGTCTTGGCTAATCAGTGCACAACACTGGGAGCCCAACCCAGTATACGCAAGACCCCTTCTATCTCAGACGAATTTGTGTAGCAGCAGCAGGACTGAGATAGATCATCTCCCAGCGAGCGCCTCCCTCAGCCAATGAGAGAGCTGTTCCGTCCAAGATTCAGCACTGCCTCCACTCACAGGGATCTATCAACAACCAGCGACTGAATTGTCTACCTCCCCAACCTGCATAAAGAGAGCCAGCCCAGCCTACATCGTTCCGCTTATAGCCTGAAGATGAGAGAAAACACCCGGCAACCTCTCGAAACACACTGAAGTTGACTCTTTTGTAACTTAACCCTAACAAGTTTATATTTGGTAAATGTTTAGTCAAATCCTAGAATTTTTTCTACGTATTTTCCTCCCCTATCTACTGATGACTAACATGGCATAGCTACTGGCTGCATGCAGTACTGTTAATCAAAGGAAACTTTGATCAATTGAAAAAGTCAAATACAAAATCAACGCCACTAAGGTGTCTATACTCTTCCATGAAACCTATTTGAAAGAGGGTCTACGTCCGAAATAATAATAATAATAATAATAATAATAATAATAATAATAATAATAATAATAATAATAATAATAATAATAATAATAATAATAATAATAATAATAATAATAATAATAATAACAATAATAATAATAATATATTTCCTTTATCTTCTGAATCAGAATATGGTTTTTACTTCCCCCCCAAAAAAAAAAAAAATTTCCCTCGTCCTTTCTCAAACCTCATTTGTCCCTAAAATGATCCCAGTGATACAAAGATTAATTTTCTAAGTAGAGAATGTATCAAAAAATTTACGGACATGAATTATGTCATTAAGAATTTATATGGACTAGACACCGTCTATAGAGTGAAAAACATTATTAACAAAAACTATGAAATATATAAATATCAGCAGTAGATATTCAAAAAGGAAAAAAAAACACTTGTCGACTAAACCAAAGAAATCTGTAAACAGCGAGTTTGCTTCATATACGGAAGCTCTAAATTTTACGATTTCACACTGTAGGAAAATAATTCTTTGTTCATATGAATATTTCATCAGGTAAATTGCTGATACCAGTAAGTACATCCTCGACATTCTAAGTTCTACCAAGTAACATTTTAAACTACCAACAAGTTTTTCTCTCATATCTATATGGATGGACCGCTCTTATTTTTTATGAAAAACAAAGAAATAAAAGGTAAAAGGTAGTATCAAAAGACTTTGCTTTTTTTCCCCAGTATATTTACTCCTAGAACGCAATGGAAAGTAATAAATAAGAAGGAATGACATTATTCTGGAAATATCATCTTTTGGTTTTCTTCCCTGCTGAGAGAGGATGAGATTTTCACACTACGAAGATAATGAAGAGTTACTTTAAAGCAAATGTATATTTGCTAAAGATTTCTTCGGCCGCAGAATTGAATAAGGAAAAAATACAATTAATGCACAGGGAGTAATTATTATTTCTCAGTGATGAATAGATAATTTATTGTTTCTAGATACAATGTAAATCATATTTTGACCATTATATTTAATGTAGAATATACACACTGTCAAGGTGTAATGTAAATATATTATTACTTCACTTCTAAATTACTACTATTATCATTATAATTATTTGAATAGTGATTATTATTCTTATTGATACTAATATTTGTCTGGATTGAAACTGACCTCGGCCAAAATTATTTATTTTGCAAAAGAGTGAAAAGTTACAATATTCCTGCTAAAAGACTTTACTATATAATCTAAATTAATTTGAATAACCACACTGACACCTGGGGCATAAGATAGGGAGAAAGTCAAATAGAAAAGATAGAAACAATGAAGAGGGAGAAGTAATGGAGAAACAATGGGAGAACAAGAAAAGGAAGAGTAGAAAAGGGGGAGGTGATGAGGACTGAATGAAAATCAAAGGGTAGATTTAGTAAGATTAAATACAAGTGGAATAATTATATGAATAGAAAGAGGAAGAAAAAAAATCAAGAGGAAGTTTATTAAAAAAAAGAAAAATACGTAAAGAAGGAGAGGCAGCACAGAACAATAGCCGTAGGTAAGATAAGAATAGCAGAAAGAAGATTATATCAAGTGCAAGTGGAAGATGAAGAATAGGAAAAGATAATTCACTAGAGGGATAGGAAGCACAAGAGAGTAAGTTGAACATCGGCTGAATATGCATAGATCAATTCGTAGTGGAGCGACATTAAGGGAAATAAATTCCTGGTTAAATCGAACAAAAGTATTTCTCCATATCCCCAAGCAATTGGTACCCTGGGATATCCAGGATATTGGTCTCCACTTGAGAACCCAAACCAGCAACAGAGAGACAGATTTTTTTATTTATTATATATTTTCTTTTTTCTTTTTTTAATATAGAATTCCGAACCATGTCGGGAGTAACTAATAGGACTTTATCTTGTTTAGTGAATTACATTTTGATAGAGAGGGGACACTGTAGTAAAAATCTATTTATGGAATTATATGCCGATATTTTTAGTAAGAAAGGTAAACTAGATTCAACTCTATAAATAGAGGGGATATTTCTTATTTCTTTCTGATATGAAAACTGAGAAGATATAGTGAAAAACTGTGACTA
>NC_090741.1:108480277-108482777 GCF_036898095.1 Palaemon carinicauda | reverse complement strand
TGAATAAAGGGAGAGTAGAAATAGGCCATCTAAGAATTGAAGGACGGCTAACGAATGAAAAAAAGGAAATATGCAACATATTAGCAGAAAAATATAAGAGTGAGTTCACGCCAAGAATTGCGAATGAGAATAATGAAACAGAAATGAGAGAAGAAAATGTTGAATATCTAACGGATATAGATATTAATGAAGCAGATATTGTCAAGGCTATAAACGAAATTAAAAAAGGATCGGCAGCCAGACCAGATGGAGTTCCAGCGATTTTGTTAAAAAAAAAAAATGCAAACACCATCGCGAAGCCGCTTGCAATACTGCTAAGACAAAGTGTAGATATTAGCGAGATATATGTTAAACATAAATTAGCTTATATAACCCCTATCTTCAAAAGTGGATCAAGACTAGAGGCAAGCAATTATAGACCTGTTAGTCTAACATCACATATTATGAAAGTGTATGAGAGGGTAATAAAAAATAAAATAATGAACCATTTGGTTAAAAATAATTTGTTTAATATGGGTCAACACGGTTTCGTGCCTGGAAAAAGTACACAGACCCAACTGATAGCACACTATGAAAACATATACAAAAATATGATAAATGAAAAAGACACAGATGTGATCTATCTAGATTTTGCAAAAGCCTTTGACAAGGTAGACCACAACATATTGGAGAAAAAAATGAGAAAGCATAATATTGTGGAAAGATAGGAAAATGGGTAAAAGAATTCCTGCAAAACAGGAAACAGATAGTGGTTGCAAATGACGAGAAATCAGATGAAGCCCAGGTAATATCTGGTGTGCCACAAGGTACGGTATTAGCTGCACTGCTGTTTGCTATTATGATCTCAGACATAGACTGTGATGTTGAAAACTCCGTAGTGAGAAGTTTCGCCGATGACACAAGAATAAGTAGAGAAATTACTTGTGATGAAGATAGGAACTCACTACAAAGAGATCTAAACAAAATATATGAATGGGCGGAGATAAATAGGATGGTATTTAACTCCGATATATTCAAATCAATAAATTATGGAAACAGAGAAGGAATGGTGTATGCATACAAGGGACCTAATAATGAGACAATCACAAACAAGGAAGCAATTACAGACCTTGGTGTAATGTTAAATAGGAATATGTTATGCAACGACCAAATAACAACACTGTTGGCTAAATGTAAAGGAAAAATGGGAATGTTATTCAGACACTTTAAAACAAGAAAAGCTGAACACATGATTATGCTTTACAAAACTTATGTACGTAGTACACTCGAGTACTGCAATGTGATATGGTACCCACACTACCAAAATGATATTGTGCAAATAGAGAGTGTACAAAGGTCCTATACTGCTAGAATAGAAGAAGTTAAGGACCTTGACTACTGGGAAAGACTGCAATTTTTTAAACTATACAGCCTAGAAAGGAGAAGAGAACGCTACATGATAATACAAGCATGGAAGCAAACAGAAGGAATTACTGAAAACATCATGGAGCTTAAAATATCAGAAAGAGCAAGCCGAGTAAGAATAATAGTGCCAAAAAATATTCCAGGTAAACTAAGAAAGGCGCACAGGACGTTAATCCACTACTCACCAGCATCGATAAGGCAGCGACTATTTAATTTGCTGCCACTTCATCTAAGAAACATATCAGGAGTGAGCGTAGATTTGTTTAAGAATAAGCTCAATAAATACCTAAGATGCATCCCAGACCATCCAAGACTGGAAGATGCAAAATACACCGGAAGATGCATTGGCAACTCTCTGGTGGATATACGAGGTGCCTCACACTGAGGGACCTGGGGGGAACCCAAACAAAAAATAAGGCAATAAGGTAAGGTAAGGCTCTCTCTCTCTCTCTCTCTCTCTCTCTCTCTCTCTCTCTCTCTCTCTCTCTCTCTCTATGAGGAACACTAAATACTAAGTAATAACATCTTTAAATGTTCTATATATTGTTTAAGTTTTATCTTGAACTGGGCAAGAAATTATGTGCTAATGCTATATTGTTATGGTTAAGATATGCAAATAAAGTATTTTCATGCCCTGCCCATGGCCATACATTTTCTTACATGTTGCTAGAATATTCACTACTTTAGTTTGCTCTCTTATCCATGTTGCTCTTTTTTTTAATTGTTTGTGTGTTTATTCTTATTTCATTCTTCCCCTAGCTCTTTGGGTTGAAGCTATCCTATTTTCTAGGGCTTTAGTAAGGCTCCAAGTTCCCGATGCATAAAGTTTTACTGGTAGTACCAGGTCAATAAATACTTTTCTTTTCATAGAGAGTGGCCTTTTCAATTTCGTAATCTCTTTTTAACAATCAAAACCTCTATAACCCTTGCTTATCTATTTCTCTTTATTTGGGTCTCATGTCCTTGGGATACAGTTACTGTCTCCCCCAAGTATGCAGAAATCATTAACAATATCAAGAGGGTTGTCCATAACCCTTATTTCCTTCGAACATAGCTTAATTTTACTTATTTTCATTTTCAGCCCTACCTTCCTACT
>NC_090741.1:108470277-108475277 GCF_036898095.1 Palaemon carinicauda | reverse complement strand
ATAAGTTAAGAAAAAAAAATTATAAATGGTAATTTGACTAAGACCATACTGGAGCTAAAGGCAGCTCCAAAATATAATGGAAACCAATCGAAGATATAAGTGTATTGCAACTTGCTCTGTATCCTCAAGGACTCACCTTTTTAGGGTAATTAGCGGAGAGGAAGTCGCCAGTCAAGGGCTTTGGAAGCCCTCTGGGTTCGGGAAGGATCTGCCATATGGAGAAGGTGAGAAGCTGGAAAGTCATTAACTCTTTTTCCTTCGCGTAAAATATGAGAAAATCGAAAAGTTAACGTAATTGTCATTAGCATTATTATTCCTTTATGTTAAGAGCAGAAGTTCAGTCCTTAATAAGTCTGTTTGGATATATGATAGAAGTATATCCGAGTTAGATGTATCTACATAGAAATTTAAAAAAAATTAAGATGTAAACCCTGTATTATATAAAATGGATAAAGATCACTTTGAAGTTTATGGACAAAAACAATACTTAGAAAATACAGTTCCTTTAGTTTATATGATTCGTTGTCAGATAAGGAGAGAGAGAGAGAGAGAGAGAGAGAGAGAGAGAGAGAGAGAGAGAGAGAGAGAGAGAGAGAGAGATTTGACCTTGATTAGAGGAGCAAAACCTCAATAGTGCGTAAATGTAATTACATATAAATAACACAAAATCCTCTCTCTCTCTCTCTCTCTCTCTCTCTCTCTCTCTCTCTCTCTCTCTCTCTCTCTCTCTCTCTCTCTCTCTCTCTATAAAAAAATATGCATACTTTCTATACCGATTTCTATCGCGGGAATATTCTACATAAACAGTATATAGGCAAAATAGCATAATCAGTTCCAAATGAGTTATGGCTACTCAACATGGGAAGGCAATCCAACGAAAACGTCTTATTTCCGCTGAAGAGAAATCATGTCATAGAGAGAGCAGCTTTAGTGAGAACCAGATGTGCAGTTTCTTGATCCTTTTTGCATATGCAATAGACAGATGTTCCCTGACCATATCAATATGTAATCTAAGTATTTTTTTGCGGTAAATAAAAAAAAATACTTTGAATTATTTTGAATATAGGACTTGAGCTTTTGAAAGAATTATTAATGTTAGCTTAAAATTAATTTTAAGTAGTTATAAGTTACAGGCTTAGAGCTCTTTAATCTTTAAGCATTTGAGAATTATGGCGTCGCTCTTCTCTTTCACAATCGTTCAACATCTGCATTATCAAAGAGAAGATTTACTTCCCTTTAGAATAAATTTCACCCAATCCACCCAATTCATCCAACTATCAAAATAAAAAGTTTTGAAGTTGAGATTTGCTCCAGTTAGAGATGGATGAGACATGATTTATGAATGGTGAATGAATTTGCCCAGATTGTACATGGAAGGAAGTCGCTGGACAGGCTAGGACGTCGTAGACCAAGAGAGACGTGACTGATGACAATGCGTAGGGAGGTTGGAATTGAGAATTGGGTTGAGCTCAGATATATGACACAAAAAAAAAGAGACATATGGCGCAAATTCATTGAGGCCTTATATATCCAGTTGGTGCAAGAAAAAGAAGAAGAAGAAAAAGAAAAAGAAATTTATTCCCGATTCTAGAGCTTTCTTTTATTTATTTTTTTTTTCACTTTCATAAGGTGAATGAAAATGTAGAAGTATAAAAAATAAAAAAGCTTGTTTTTTATTTTCTTTAATTTCTGTTGAACTGTTAGTAATAACAGAAAAAAAAGGAAGTGTACTAAAAAAATATGAGCTAAGGATTACCTTGTTTCCTTTTAATCTCTGATGTCTTACACTTCTTGAACACATCAGAAAATATAATCCTAAGCTCTTCCTCCTCCATATCAGCACCAACTTTTTTTTATTTGAGATAAATGCATTAAAATCTCCTAAAGCCAGAGTTCTAATATTCTATGATTTTATAGAAAAAAAAATCGTAGAAAATATATCTGGATTTTTTGTTGTTTTTGAAGTTGCGCGTTCATGTATGCGTACAGTATGTATGACAGTTCTGATAACAAAAATGGCTATACCTATAAATAAAACAATTGAAACAACCACTTTTTTTTGTTTGTCTTTTGAATAAAAATTTTGAGAAAATAATCTAAATAATTGTTTAGAATATCAAAATAGTAATAACTCCTGTCTCAGTAATAAATGTAACTACATAAAATTTTTTTTTTTTTGGGGGGGGGGCGGTTCACTGCATGTCTATTCTCTCGTCAAAATGATTGCAATAAAAGTAAATTCAACTTCTATCTCCTCTTCCATACAAAAATAAGGTGAGAGAACTAAAAAGAAATAAAATAAAGTCGAGAGATCTCATTTCAAACTCCCATTGTATCGTAAATGGCCTCCCTTTTCACGTGTGAGCTCAGCTAATCTTCGTCAAAAAAGGAGTCTAATTGAAACCGGAAAGAACAAGAAGAGGCAGCAACGAAAACAAAGCGAGTCTTTCCCCCCGGGATTCGGGGATATCTTGAGCCGTTGGCCCGAAGAAAAGGATCATGACAAAGTTGGGATTTAAAACACAAGTTTTTAGGATGAGGAGGAGTGGGAAGAAAGAAAGGGAAGATGAAAAGGCCTCTTGTATGATAGCGGAGGGGATAGCAGAAGATGATATGATGTGAAAAGCAAGATGAAGGAGAAAGGAAAAGATCAGGACAAGAAGGGTGTTTTATTTCTATAAACCTCAACATAGTTTTTCTTCATTAATGATAAGTTTGCAATAAGCATAAAAGAGATTCAGGACGTTGAGACCGGATTCGATTGGCTTTGGGACCGTCTCGATCTTCTGATCAAGATTCCTTCATTAAGAAACTTAAACGAGCTGTAGTGGTGACGAGACTTATCCCCCACTGGACAACGGCAACAATAATTATGGATTGCATTAGATGCTCATTTTCGTCACTTCAAATACAAAAATTGATGGGGTTACCAAATGTAACTTTATAAGTATTATCTTATATTTTATAAAAGAAGTCAATGACACCTTTAACTCTGAATGCCTTGCTTTGAAAAAGATAACTAGAACACCCAATCTTTATTATACATCAAATCATAAAAAAAAAGATGCATATATTTCTTTTTTATTTTCCTGTACATAGAACTTTTGCCCTCCATTTCTTTCATACCGAGTTACATTCCATTCCTAAGAATATCTTCACAAGGCAAAGGTAAATTAATTCATTCTTCTGAATCCTGTCTTAGAGTCGCAACCGCGGAATGACTAGTGGCGTGAATACTAAGGTAATCAAACATCGGACCTTGCAAATGTGAGCCAACACTCTACTGTTATCCTCCAAATCCGACCGTCAGTGTTTGAGCAAATGCCAATAAATAATTTGTTTCACATTTTAAAAGAAAACCGCAAATTGCATTTTTATTTCTTAGAATAACAATCCTACTTTTCAAAGCAAATAAGAGCAATAATATACATATGATATACAATTATTATTACGAAAAGTAGTGTATGATGGTTGTTAAAGGAAAATATAATTCAAAGATGGGTTCATATAAAGCACAAGAATACCTTCTCATATCAAAATGAAATATTTATACCAGTAAATTCATCTTAATTTTACAATATGTTTCTAATAAAGAGAGCTAAGATTCATTAATCATTCTAGCAACCTTAATTACCATGAAAGCAGTCGCTTGGAATATTGGCAATCAGGGTCTATATGACATAGAAGCTTACTCTTGGAATGAAAATAGAATTCCAAAAATTTTGAATAAAAATTATCGTTAATATCATTTGCAAAGGGATTGACGTATAGTACAAATGTTTCCCTTACCTTGAAATGGCGTATTAGAATAACACCCACTTCTTGGAAGCTTCATACTAATGTTCCATAAATCTTCACCTTCTACTTTAAATTTACAAGTTAAATGCTGCCACAATAAATTCAAATGGGTTGAATAATGTAAATAGGTAGATGAAGTTATTTAATTTCATGTTTTTGTATAAACTTGATATTCTTTTTATTCAAGAGCACAATTTCAAAGATACCTAGAAAAATATTCTCATAATTTATTCCCAAAATCTTAAAGGAAGTTTAGCTATACTTGTTAAAAAAGATTCAATGTGGATATTCTAAATTCAGAAATTGATGTAAATGGTTTCGTTATGTGGTATGTATGTAGAGTTTCAAAAGATCGAATTCAAATTTTCAATGTATATGCTCCTTCAGGCAGTGATAAAAACGAGAAAGAGAAAAATTGTTTGGCAGTGATGTTTTATATTTCTTAAGAAACAATATTAGTAATATAATAATGGGTGGAGATTGGAATAGCATTACAAGCATGTGATATTGCTCAACTCCTGATAAGGATCATCTGTCAAAATCGCTTTTGGACCTAAAAAAATAGTTTAGAATTAAAGGATGCATGGTTTATCATAAATCACCAAACTGGATATACTTTTTCGAGAGAGAATTAGGGTTTTAGACTGGATAGATTTCATGTCAAAAGATTTTCAAAATAATATCTCTCTCATTCATACAGTTCCTTTGAGTTGGTCACATCACTGTGTAGTAATATTATCTTTAATATTACAAAATATTATAAAAATAGGGAACGGATAATAGAAATTGAACTATAGTATACTTAAAAATTATATAACCAGAGATAGTTTTACTGTTAATTTATTCGAAGAAAGAATTGTAATTTTGACAATATAATTTTGGGGTGGGAATTTGGAAAAAAATTAACTTAAGAATTTATTCATTAAATGCTCAAAACAAGTAAATAAGCAAGAATATGGTCTGTTAAATCTGCTAAATTATCAGTTTATGCAAATAAAGGGGATATCTAGTTCAGAGTCAAGTAAGCTTGATGTTTAGAATCCGTTAAAATCAAGAATAAATGATATTCAAAATGAAATATGTGAAGGTATAAAGGTAAGGGCTAAAGTTGAAAACCATTCGAAAGGGGAGCAGGTATCGCCGTATCTACTTAGAAGAGAGAAACGGGCAAGTGTTTTTTTTAAGTAAGATAAAAAGAAATG
>NC_090741.1:108445277-108457777 GCF_036898095.1 Palaemon carinicauda | reverse complement strand
TAAAGACATTTCTCTCTTTTTTATATATTATACTTTGTATCTTCGCTCGCAATTACTGCAACTTTTATTTACCTGTCTGCCTACTTCATTGTTAATTGTTAACAGAACAAGTTGACGGTTTGACAAGAAATAATATGTTTGTATTTTTTTACCTTCTTACCAGGATCTAGTGTGTATATATACTCGATGTGTCGTAATAAAGTTACTCAGTTGCATTTATCTTGCCTTTGACTTACAACCAACTCTTGGCCCGTCACATTGGTGACACTGGAGTGCTTCTCGCCCCTCCCCCCCCCCCCCCTCACTGTTACTATGGCAGACTCCACGGAAGTTGGCACCGCCCCATTAAAATTTTCGTCGGTCTCCAGAGGAGAGGCGTTTGCTTGGTTTCAGCGTGCAGAAGTCCACTTCCGCATCAAGGGCATGACTCACTCAAAAACCAAAGTAGATTATGATTTCGCTTTGATACCCGAGGACACCCACCCGGAAATCTCCAACTGGCTTTGTGAACAGGGAGACACCCCAGTAGCGTATGACACCCTCCTATCATACTTTCTGCAGCACTACTCACTGTCGCCAGCCGCCCGTATAGCAAAGGTTTTCCAGCTCTCTCAACATCCGTTGGGGGAGCAAAGGGCTTCGCTTGTCCTCAGAGAAATGATCAGCATCTCTCGCCTTTAGGGAAATGATCAGCATCGCTCGCCTACAACCTGCCGCTGATGGCTCTCCTCATGAGGTGAACCTACTTCAAACCCTTTGGGTACGTCGTTACCCAAACTTGTATGCGCTGTCATACCCGATGTCAATAGTTTACCCTAAAAGAACTTGTTGACCAAATCCTACGCCCTTATGGAGAGCGACTTAACGACCTTCAGGACCTTCATCAATGCATCCGCTCCTGACGAAGAGGATACCTATTCAACGTCAACCAAAGCTGAAGTGAATGCCGTAGGACACACATGCCTATCCCGTGACATGATAGAGCGGTGACAAAGCCAACCATTACTTACCACACGCTTGCGCCCCAACCAACGACTTCAACAGCCACTTACTGGCGCCCATCGTTCGCAGTTTTGCTACTACCACTCCAGATCCGGGGCTGCCGCGAAGAAATGTGCCAAGGGTTGTCATTGGCCAGAAAACGTGTAAGTAGGCCATCGCTTGTGGAGGTGGCCTCCCGTGTTTCTAATTTTTTCTTTTTACATGATGCAGGAATGGGCGTGTAATTTTTGGTAGACACGGGTGCTTCTCGTTATCTTTTGCCAAGGAAACTATTCAGGACATTATTTAGTCTGTCTAAGTCTGCCGATGTCTGCCTGTTAGCTGCCAACGGATCTGCGATACGCACCTACGGTTACGAGAACATCACATTATCATTCGGAAACGGCAAATTTAATTGGAAGTTTCTCACTGCTGGCGTCACATTGCCAATTCTTGGTGCTGATTTCCTCTCTCATTTCCACCTTCTGGTCGATGTCGCCCACCGTCAATTGGTCAGTGCAGACTGTACTTGTCGACACCTCTTCAACCAGCCCTCTACAGCCTCGCTCTCCCCATTAGCGCAGCAATAGATGCCTACGCCCACCTCCTCATGTAATACCAAGAAATTCTCCATCCAGAACTTCGCCAAACGCCCATGGCTCCCTCCAAACATGGTATTTATCACCATATCAAGACGACGGGACTCCCAGTCTTCGCCAAATTCAGATGTCTGGCACCAGATCAATTGTCAGCTGCCAAACAAGCGTTCGCCGAAATACAAGAAATGGGCCTTTGCCTTAAGGCCTCCAGCACATGGTCGTTACCCTTACACATTGTCCTGAAAGAAGACGGCTCCCTTCGTCTATGCGGGGATTACGGGCTCCTGATCATGCAAACAGAACTAGATCACTTCCCGCTCCTAAACATCAACGAAGTGACCTCCTACCTGCAAGAAGCGAAGGTTTTCTCCACGCTTGACCTCCTTAAGGGGAATTATCAGGTGTCCATGAACCCAGAAGACATCCCCAAGACCACCATCACCATTCCCTTCAGTACATACATCTTCAATTACTCTTATTTTGGCCTTCGTAATGCTGGGGTCACTTTTTAACGTCTTATGGATGGCATCTCAGGGGACCTCCCCTTCTGTGTATGTTAAGTGGACGACACACTTGTGTTCTGTTCCTCAAAAGAGGAACACCTCCGTTACCTGAGCATCGTGCTCGACTGCCTGCAACAAAATGGCCTTGTAGTCCAGTACGACAAGTGCAATTTTGGCGCCAACGAAGTGTCGTTCTTAGGGCAACACATAACTCCTGAAGGAGTCAAACCCCTCTCTGAGAAGGTAGCAGCCCTTCAGAACTTCCCCACACCTTCAACCGTCAAGGTACGGCAGTAATTCTTGGGCATGATAATCTATTATCACCGTTTTCTGCCAGCCATTGCCGCCACTCTTGCTCCCCTCTACACCTCCCTCTAGGGCAAGCCAAAAGATTTGAAGTGGGGTCCCCTTCAAGAAGCGGCATACTCTCACTTTTCCCGTCCAACATGCCCCTCCTCTACTCTCCAAAGATGCCAGCGACGTCGCTATTGATGCAGTACTCGAACACGTGGTCAACGGCTTGCCCCGCATATTGGCCTTCTTCAACAGAAAACTGTCAAAGGCAGAATTGGGTTATTCTACTTTCAATTTTGAATTGCTGGTGGTAAACTTGGCTGTCCGTCACTTTCACAATTTCTTAGAAGGTACGCCCTGCGTCATTCACACAGACCAAATGCCTCTGGGGCATGACTTCACTCGACAGTCTGACGCTTGGTCCGCCCGTCAGTGCCGACATCTCTCTGCCATGGCTGAATAAAATTGCACCCTTCAAAACGTCCCTGGGAAAATGAATCCTGTAGCTGATGCCCCATCAAAAATACAACTGGGATTGGATTACAATACTTTGGCTGAAACCCTACGACAGGATCCAGAGTTTTAGGCATCTAGGATATCCTGCACATCCCTCCGTTGGGGAGATGTCCCCATTGACGACTCCAAAACCGCCCTCCTTTGTGATGTCAGTGCTGGTAGACAGCAAACATGGATTCCTGCTCCGATGCGCTGACAGGTGCTTGATTTCATTCGCGTCCTTTCACATCCTTCGCGCCATTCTACTGCCCAGTTGGTGCAGACGAAGTTCATTTGGCACGGCATTACTAAGGATGCTAAGGATTGGGTCCGCACCTGTACTTCTTTCCAATTTTCCAAAGTACATCTATACATGACATCAGGAGTGGGCACCTTTCCTTAAGCTCAGCGTCGTTTCACCCACATTCACGTCGACGTTGTAGGCCCCCACCCACATCACAAGGACATCGTTACCTGTTCACTGTCCTCGACTGCTTCACTCGTTGGCCTAAAGCCATTCCATTGGAAACTGCAACGTCTGCCTCATGTACATCTGCCTTACTCAATCGTGGACATCATTAGCGAATCTCCTGGGTATCACCCTACATCAGACAACTGCCTACAACCTGCTGCCAATGGAATGGATGAACGTTTTTCATAGCACCCTCAAAGCAGGTTTGATGTCCTGCTGCAGGGACTGCAACTGGTTTACTTAGCTTCCCGGGTTCTCCTCGGACTAAGGACCACTCCTAAAGACGCCCTGGACGTCACGGCAGCTGAAATGCTGTATGGAGATCCATTTGTCGTCCCTGCCGAATTTTTCTCCTTCTGTAACTTCCTCCGACGATCTCCAGTGCATATGTCATATTGTGGAAAACTTTACTCCATGCCGCCAGAATTACAAGCCCCCAGCGAAGCATCAAAAACTTGCACTCTGTAACATGCGTCTTCCTACGCAGCAACACTAAAATGCGACCATTAATGCCCAATTAAACGGGCATTTTCCTTGTGATCCGACGCAATCCGAACGCATTCTTTCTAAACATTCTTGGCAAAGAACACTGGGTCTGCATTGATCGTGTAAAACTTGCTTATCTCCTTCCAGATGACCCACCTACAGTTCGGCTCTCGAGATCAGAGCACTCTATTTAACATGTACAGTATGTCATTTTAGGGAGGAGCCATGTACCACCCGTGTGTCACACGAGCGGACATAGTAACGACATTTCTCTTTTTTGAATATATAATCCTTTGAATCTTCGCTCTTCCCCCGCACTGACAGGAAATATTATTAACCTGTCTGCCTACTTCCTTGTTAACTGTTAACAGAACTGGTTGCTGGTTTCACAAGAAATAACAGGTTTGTATTTTATGACCTTGTTACTGGGACTTAGTGTGTATATATACTCGATATGCCATAATAAAGTTACTCAGTTGCATTCATCTCGCCTTTGACTCACAACCTACTATTGACCCGTCACATCTCTTTACCCTATACAGTTCTACATAATGCAACGACAGTTGCCCTGCTGAAAGTCCCACTGTAGAACCATTACTATGCATTTTCAAATAACTACACAATACAGTCGTCCCTCAGGCTACACGACAGTATTCATAGATGCTGCATACAGATTATATAAATATCAAGTTTTTAATGCGTTTTTTATATTATTTAGATTCAGTTCTGACATAAACAAAAGGTTTTAATTAAAAGCCAATATCAACCATCAAAAAGAATATTTAAAGCCAATATAAAAGCTTAGTTCTACAGTAATCGATATAATCTTTTTTATTGCTAAAGTAAAATGTTCCCTATCTTACAGAGATGAGGTTTATAATGAAGAATAATAAAGCATTGTTCTTGCTATCTAAATATTCCTATTTCTCCAATTCCAAAAGGATGGGAGACTTTACGGAGATTAACATAAAAAAAACGGAAGGCTTAACTCTCTGAGACCTAATTTGCATCTTCATTCACCGTCCGATGTCAGAAAAGTACCATCGACATCGATCTAATATTCGCTCAACTGTAGATACATGTGTCCTAGGGAGTACCAGCTGAAGCAATACATTCCCAAGAGCGTGGACACACACATATATAGATACATACAAGTATATATATATATATATATATATATATATATATATATATATATATATATATATATATATATATATATATATATATATATACAGTATATATATATATATATATATATATATATATATATATATATATATATATATATATATATATATATATATATATATATATATATACATCTACATTCATAAAAAGTGTTTTATTGAACCAACACATGAATATACTGTGTCTCCTGGCGTAGATTTTCAAACATTATTTAGTCTGCCATCCTAATATTGACATATCAATAATATATGAAGAATTCCAATGTTATGCAAAGGTATTAATATTCCCATTGCTATTCTGAATGCCTTCAGAAACCTCTCTCTCTCTCTCTCTCTCTCTCTCTCTCTCTCTCTCTCTCTCTCTCTCTCTCTCTCTCCTCTCTCTCTCTCTCTCTCTTTAAGAATATAGGAATTTGAGAATATATCAAAATAGGAATGGTAATTGTTATCTGAGGTAGTATGATTGCTCTCTGTCCTCTTTTTCCCATAGGAATTACCTTCCTTCATGATTTAATAAAGAAAATTATAAAAATCTTTTCTAGTATTTACCTCCTCTCTCTCTCTCTCTCTCTCTCTCTCTCTCTCTCTCTCTCTCTCTCTCTCTCTCTCTCTCTCTCTCTCTCTCTCGTACTGGAAATTTTCCTCTTAATGATTCTGAGCTTAAAAGTACTGACATGGCAAAGTTTGTGGTGACGTGAAAGTATTGATTACCACATGTGCCCAATTTGACATATTTTCAAGTACCTCGATTTCTGAAATACATATTGGTGGGGGGGATAGAAAAATTTTGACTTCATAATCCCTAAAAAAATAATGTATATGTTCACGGTTGAATGAGTTTATGCAAATAATTTTCACCAATGGGCTCAGACGGTATTTCAATAAGTTCCTTGTATCCTGCATATGGCTGAGGCAGCAAAGAGCACTGGTAAAACATCCATAATAAATTGTTGATGTTAGCTCAAAGAGAGGAAACCTCAATCTTGGAATTTCATCCGATATTATCTCTCTCTCTCTCTCTCTCTCTCTCTCTCTCTCTCTCTCTCTCTCTCTCTCTCTCTCTCTCTCTCTCTCTCTCTCTCTCTCTCTCTCACATATGAAGTGATGAAGAAAAAAAATATCTAAATGAGAAACCGAGCCAAATATGTGTGTACTTAAAACACATCTCACACAAGAGGAAATATTTGACATTCAATTATTCTTATGGAACAACTCCGTTGTTGTAACATTCTTCCGAATATCTTCTCTTCATTCAATCCAATAACTGTAAAGAATAAGTATGCTTGCATGTGTGAGAAAGGACAATTGTCTTCATAGATGAGTAAGTTATTTTTTTGTGGTTGAAAGCATTATTATTATTATTATTATTATTATTATTATTATTATTATTATTATTATTATTGTTGTTGTTATTATTATTATTATTATTATTATTTTGTTATGATTAATATTGTTATTATTATTATTATTGTTATTATTATTTTTATTATTATTATTATTATTATTATTATTAAAATAACGAAATTTACTAGCTTAATTAGTCATGTATAACCCTCCAAGATTTAGTCTAACTATCATGAAATGTCATTATAATTCTATTATTTATTTTTTATAACAACAAAATATCAAAGTTTCAATTTCTTCTAATATCTATTGGTTACATTTGTCAAACAGTAAATATACTTTCTCAATTGTTATATAAGATTACTGATTTATTCATAAAAAAAATTGGAATAGTTTATAGCTGATTTATAATAATCATACGTATATAAAAATTAATCAAAGTTTTTCATGGGTTCTTTAATTTACTTATTCATGTTTAAACAATGAAATAAATTTTTGGGTAAGTGGTAGAATATATCGTTTTATTATGAAACAAGAACAAAATGATACCTTCTCTTTTCTCAAATATTTCACTGTTTCTCTTGAAACATTAAGGCATTGGATATTCGAACCCTTATTGTCAAGTCAGATTCCTAATATACAATAACTTGAACATTGGTGCTCTGAATCTTTTGCCATATTTCTATCGTCAGATGCCTCAGTTGTCTGGGGGTCCAAAAGCATAGCCTAGAAACAAAGAAGGAAGAATTATGAAAATGTCTGGTAGATCAAAGAAAAAAAGAAAAGATCGAACATATTCTTTAGCTTAACCATTTTGACAGGATTCTTTTTTTCTTCTTTTTTTTGGATGATTATTAGTCAGAAGATTCGTGTGGCTTTCTTTACCGTCGCCAAAAGTTTTTGTAGTGATGGTGGAAGAGCAAGAAATAATAATTGAGATGAAAAGATAATATTAGAATTGAAGAGTTCACATTATCCCAAATATTTTTATTTCAGAATTTATATGCTACTGAATATTAAGTGCAACATTTCCAGCTAGAGAGAGAGAGAGAGAGAGAGAGAGAGAGAGAGAGAGAGAGAGAGAGAGAGAGAGAGAGTAGAGTACATGATGCAATTCCTTATGCATCTCTTCTTGTGGTCCCTAAGTATAGTTCCAAGAGGGTGATCGACCGATACACAACACAGATATGATTGGGATTTTTTGCAACGTCTCCCACCCGTCCTTTGGCACTCAAGTGTTTTGCAAAGAGTAATTATGCAAATTGTAACGATGCTGAGCACTTCACGAGCCAGCAAATAAAGAGGATCACCTCTGCATTCTGTCGATGTTGCTGTTCCTGCAATGTCCATCTTATCAACTTGTCTTCCCCTGAAACAACATTGAAAAAATTCCCTACTTTCCATTGAAGCTTCGTACTGGGTGATATATACAGATAAGATTTTTTATCTTTTTACTTTTTACAGGTTCAGATACACCGACAAACTTGGAGTTATATTCTTTTTGTGCCTTCACAAATGAATTAAATATGAAGAAACAATTTTTCTAACCAAGCTTCATTAGTTCTTTTATGATATTTGGGAGTATTTATAAGTTTTGCTATAAATGCCTTATTTAATTAATTTAGTAAGCAAATGAACTATATTTTTCATGATCACAGCATATAAAGCATTAAGATTTATTGATATTCTTCAATACAGAATGACATAACGAGAAAAGGCTTGTCCTTCATGACAAGACATTGAAATATTCTTTGGCTGAACAAAAACCTCACTCGCTCCTATAATTTTTTTTTTTTTTTGTTTTTTGTTTTTTAGTTATACTTGCTAGATTAGGTTTCCAATATTTATTTCTTATTTTATATTTGATTATTTTGTGAGCAGGTGAACATGCCTTGTTTCATATTTCGCCTGTTACATAACTTTTTTCATTAACAAGAATTTTCTTCGTTTTGATATATATTCCATAAATTTTTAATTGTTCATGTCCTTTCCGTATTAGACTGGTTTCCTTCCTGAAGTCTTTGGGTCTGTAGCCTTCTGCTTTTTAAGCCAGAGTTGTTTGTAGCATTTAGCAAGTTAGCCAGGACACCAACCACCCATTTAGATACTACCACTAAGGATTTATTGGGTTCATTTACTCACCAGATAGTATACATGAGATCCGTTTCCCTGGTTGCAGCTAATTTTGTCCTATTCCTACTCATACATCGGTAGGCTGGCCTATTCTTTACACATAATACTAATTTCTCATACACCTTTCAACATTGATATAACCAAACTATTCTTCTTCACACAAGTGGTTGACGACAGCATTGTAATTGTTGGGTCGCTACTTTCCACTTGGCAAGGGTAGAAAAGACTCTCAAGCTCTGGTAAACAGCTCGTGTACGAGAAAGACACTGCGAAATCAAACTAGTATCCTCTAGTCTTGGGTAATGTAATAGGCTCTGTTCCATAGTCTTCGACTGCCTTGAGTCAGAGTTCCTTGCTTAAGTGTACACTCGGGCACACTATTCTATCAGTTTTCTCTTCGTATTTTTTTTTTTTTTTCCAAATGGTGCGTTGGGCAGGCTTAAAAGAAGGGCCCTGGATTCTTGATGGTTTATCAAGATGTTGGATTTTACCTCATCCGTTTCCTTATTTTCCTCAGAAGTATTCACCTTGAAATCCATCCTCACTGTCATCCATTTAGTTGAAGTGGCTAAACTGGAGGGTAATTAGCCTTGCATGGTGTGTCGGCTCTGCCCTTTTGACAAGTTTTATCCGACATTTTTTTCTTTAGGTCATGGGTTGCATCATTCCTTTTATATAATTTCTCTATATATTATTTTTGCTATCGTAATTGCTAAGTTTTTTGGTATGGTAATTCATTTTTTTTTTTTTTTAATTATCATCCTGCCTGGAAACATTGTGCGAAATCCGTGACCAGTACTTCCTAGACTTTGCGATTGTCATCATCTAATGTATTGCAATATTTGTGGACAGCATACCAAATTCAGATATTAAAGTTGCCTCTAGGCAATATAATATTATTTTATTCTCAGAAACTTTAGATTCTCAAATGAAGCACTAGTCTGATATTCTCATTCCAAGTTTCAAGAAACCAATAATTTTGGAACTTGTTACCATATAGGACTGAGTACGCTGGATTTCATAAGTTCTATCATGGATGTGGATATTATGAAATTCAGGTAATGGAAGTTGGTGGTGGGTAAAAGAACTTTTATTGTGTGTTTAGTTTACAGGAATCCAGATTTGCATGTTTCTATCTCTAAATGTTTTCTTACCAATATGGTTAAGATACAAGAAGATGATAGAAAAACCTCTTAGTTTTTGTTCGTGATTTCAACGCTCACTTAAAGGAATGGTTGAATTCTGTTTCCCCTATTGATCGCCATGGCTTAAGACCATTAGACTCTGTCTTCGTTTCAGGCTGTGATGAAATCATAACTGAAGCTACTAACTGATCTGTTATTGCTTGGACCTGGTATGCACTAACCTGGTGTTATAACAATCAAATTTGGTTCTCCATTTGGGACAATTGATCATGCCTTGACTTCCTTAAGTGTTAAAACTGAGCAGACTTTGTCTAATGTGCCATACCATGTACGATCTATATAAAATCTCAAGCAGACTGAAATAGCGTTTTGAATGATCTTTTGTTTTGAATGGGTCACAAAAGTATGATAGCGTTGAGCCTGTTGTTATTTTGTGTACGGAATCAGGAAAACCTAATTGACAGGCTTATCCCTTCTCCTGTGCGAAAGTGCCGAGAACAAAACACGCTATGGTTCAAATATGATTATAGACGTGCTTAATTGGTGGAGCAGAACGCCTGTCATCTTTGAAGGGATAACAGATCAGTTAATACTAGGTGATCAGATACGGGGATACAATTCAACCATAAAAGAAACCCTTTCTGGTTAAACCCAGGAACATAACTGATGGGCTACCATCAAATCTGTGGTTTTTGGTATACACTTATTAGTTCTTCCTTTACTTAAACTAGATGGCTCTGTTCTTCACTGTCCAAAGAAAAGGTTAACTCTTTTGTCAGATGTGGTTGATAATACGTAGAGTAAAAAGAAACCTAAAGTTTCTTATTCGCTTTTTCCTGAGGCTAAACTAATTAATTTACCTTTTCAGTCACGTAAAATTGAAACCCTCTTGATAGACCTTGATGCTTCTGAAGGCGTAGACCCACATTGTACTTTTCATTCTTTTTCCATTAAGAGTTCTGACTTCTTAGCTCCTAAGTTATTTATCAATTTTTGCAAGTTAGGAAGAGGTGGTTCTTTTAGGATTTGATTAAAAATTGGTAATGTTACTCAATTATGTGAGAGCGTTTGTGGTAGGTCCAATTCATATAGTAACTACCAAATCTCGTTAACTCCCATATTATGTAAAGATTTTGAATGTCTTTTAGTGAATCTTCTAAATTGGTATGCTGCAAGTAATCATCTGTTCCCTAATTTGCAATTTGCCTTTAGTAAAGGCCTTGAAACATTTATTGCACTTCTTACAATCTCAAGTGGTGTATAGAAATCCATTGATTATGGCCAGAAAGCTCGAATATTTCCCTTTGATTTTAGTGCTACCTTTGACCATGTTAATTATGAGTCATTTGTTTTCCAAATTAAAATCTTTAGAGCTAGTGGGTTTTTTTCTTTTTTAAGCATCATCATTGAATTTATTAGTAATAGAATATAAGGAGACGTTTGTGATGGGTGCCAGAGTGAGTCAGGGTATGTGATATCTAGGGTTACATAGGGTAGTTTTCTTAGCCTATAATTGTTCACATTGTACACACATGAGATATGGTTTAGCCTAGAAAATAAGCTCAATGTATATGCAGATGATGTTACTCCCTTTTTTTCAATTGCATCTTCTAAATGTAGATCTAGAGTTGCCAAATTTCTTAATAGAAGTCTAGCTAAAATTAGTGAATGGGCAAATTATTGGATATGAAATTTAATTTTATCTTAAAAATCGAAGTATCACTGTATGCAGGTGGAGCACAGGGGCTTTTCAATATCCAGACCTCTGTATTGTTAATGGTGTTTTTTTTTTTTTTTTTTTTTTTTTTTTTTTTTTTTTTTTTTTTTAGGACTTTTCTAAAGTTTTAGGGGAGAATTTTAATTTCATATCTGCTTTTGAAAAACACATTCCGCCTGTTTCCTCTTCCATTGTAAAAATGGGCTCTTTGAAAAAGCATTTTAATCTTTATGTTTATCAGTCTCCTGTCTGGACTTCAAATAGTTCTTCAAGAATGTAGTATAAGATTTATTTCATAATTTTCGCTATCTAATGCATTCGGATCTTTCCGGTAAGTACCATCCCGTTTATAATACTAAGTTTGTTGGTAATTTATATCACCATATCCTCTCCATTATAAGGCTCAACACTAATCGAGCTGTTAAGGGCGGTGGACCCTAACAAGTTAAAACTAGTGATGAATATTCTAATGTTGAAATGGCGGACATAAATCTATCTTTATAGTTTATATGTGAAAGATTTTTTATCAATCTTGTTACTGTTTTTAAAATGCTTCATATCAATTGTTCATTACTGCCCTTGTAGTTTATTTATTTCTTTGCTTCCATTCCTCACTAGGCCCTTTTTTTCCTGAATATCACATTCGAATTCCATCATCCTGCTGTTCATACTACTTTTGTTGCTTAGCTAATAATAATAATAATAATAATAATAATAATAATAATAATAATAATAATAATAATAATAATAATATTAATACAAATATTAATATTAATATAATTATCAATAACAATAATAATAATAATAATATTAATAATAATATTAATATTAATAATAATATTAATATTAATATAATAATAATAATAATAATAATAATAATAACTATGTTAATAAAGGTATACTTTATTTGTAAAAAATATTACATTATGTATATATATATATATATATATATATATATATATATATATATATATATATATATATATATACATACTTCAAGTAATAAAATTTGTGTTTTCCAGAGAATTTCGGGAATTTGTTGTACAATAAAACAAATTTCTTATTCGCTTATATTAAATTGGATTACAATCCTGCATCAAAAATAAAAGTCTCAGCAACAAACTGGACACATCATTCACAG